>NC_092098.1:13555037-13800037 GCF_045679555.1 Salvelinus alpinus | reverse complement strand
TTCAAGAAAAAAATCTGCTGTTTCCAGCTACAATAGTAATTTACAACATTAACAATGTCTACACTGTATTTCTGATTAATTTGATGTTATTTTAATGCACAAAAAAAATAGCTTTTCTTTCAAAAACAAGGACATTTCTAAGTGGCCCCAAATCTTTGAACAGGGGGTGTATATTTCTAAGTGGCTCAACTGCACCGCTGAATCCAAGCCCATGGAACAGGATGTGCAACTCCAGATTGAAGTCCATTTCAGCACCATGGAGAGCAAACAGATTCTCCTGGCACAGAGTTCAGCATCATGGACAGAAACCAGATTCTCCTGGCACAGAGTTCAGCACCATGGACAGCAACAACACAGACCGTAATTGAGGAGATTTTGCAACAGCAGTCCACTCCTGATATGGCTGTTCCAGCCGTTGCATGGTCATTATAACTGTCATTTAGAGAGCTAGAGCTTCACTGAGTATCTCTATTGCTGGCACTGGCCTATTGCCACACAGCCATTTCCCCCAGGTTTACTCAGAAACATTACTGTAAAAGACATATTGTCCAATGTTGCTACTGGTTTATGTATTGTTGAGCATGTGGACTCACAGAGGTGTAGAGGTACCCCTCGCTGTTCATGCCCAGGTAGAGCCCTGTCTTCGCTCCCTGGATCGCCACGATCCTCAGACCCACAGGAATCAAGTTGAATTGTGCTGCAGAGAGGCGGTAAGATGGAGGGAGGAGAGAGAAACATTAGAACATGAGACTGACATTAGACCGATCCAGAGAGCAGCAATCAGAGATTTTCCTAGGATGTCTTCTATAGGAATTAACATGGCTGTTGTTTCACCTCTGAATAACCCTACTGGTCACAACCTCGCTGAGCCTAAGCCACAGTGTCATGAGCGAGATATGGAGTGTTGTTGGAGTGAGGCGCTATCATCACGTCACCTCAGGTTTGCCATACTCTTGCTCTAATCTGGTTGCAGCACCTCCCTGAAGACAGCTAAGAGGACTGGTGAAACACAAAGGAATAGAACGAGAGCATATGAGAGAGATAGTGGGAGAAAACAAGGGAGAAAGAGAGTGTGAACAACAGAGAGGATGGAGTGACAAAAAGATGACAGAAATAGACGTCAGGAAGGGGCAGAGGCGGGAGGAAGGAAGGAAGAGAAAGGACAAGTCTATCCTCTATCTCTCTTGTCTCTTCTCACTCTCTCTGGGGCGTGCCGGGTTTCAGGGGTGTTACTGAGCTATTCTACATAGACCAATGGAACCATCAGAACAGGACAACAGAGTCGAGAGAGTAGAAGACAGATCGGGTGGAAAAGAGAAAGTAGAGATGAGAGAGATAAAGGAGCAATTATTGCTTCCATGGATTTTAAATGTGCCAACTAAATATCCTTATCAAATCCACACCCATTCTGAAACCTAAACCCGATGCAATAAGAAGCACAGCGTCTTTGTCAACATGTGATTGTTTTGTCTGTTTATTTGCAGACCTTGCTGTTTGTGAGGGGGCATCTGGCTTTCCCTATCTCTAAATATATTTGAACAAGATCTTTGTCAAATCCTCTTGTTGATTTTGTGTATTTTCACTGTTGACAGTTTCTAAAGGCGCTTTTGGGAATCAAATAAGATTAATATTGAAAGTCAATACATAAATCCAATCCATATTAAAAGTAAATCAACAATTCAATGAAACAAAGAACCTGCAGAGCGAGTGGTCCTTGAGGATGTCTCAAGTGGTTATTTATTTATATGCTGAATAACAACTATATTCTTGTACAACGATGTCACGGTATATCAAGAAAGCAGGCATGTCTATAAGTCTCCGATGTGACCTCCCCATTCTCTGCCTCACCATGCTGCTGTCTTCGCTCTTCCCTTTTCATCACTCTGTAGTGTCATAGTCACCCTGCACCAAACCCTCTGACAACCTCCAGCCCAATCAAAGACCAGTCAATCTGTTCCACACGCTCCTCTCTGCTCTGCTCCTCACACACACAGACAGCTGAGCCAGAGGAGGAGAACTGAGGACAGACCCAGTCATCACACACCGCACACACACATCCCTCTCACTCCCCCTCTCTTTCTGATCCATTCTCTCCCTTCCATCTCTCTCTCTATTTCTCTACTTCTCCTTCTATCTTCTCTTCACATGACCTCACTATATGAAGGATTTTATGGATGAGGGAGTTTTTTTGCACCTTGTCATTTTAGACTAATCATGCATTGTGTGTAACACTGAATATTTCAGTGTTTCAAATTGTGTGCTTAGTGTGGTTTTGTGTTTTGTGTACTGTTGCCATGGCCTGATCTGAGTTGGTGTTAATGGTGATTGGGTTGTGTGCTGCGTATAGGTGTAGTTATTCCAGTATACCACGATACCAGTATCTAGTATCCACCTATTCTGGAAAAGCATAGGCTTCAGTACCTCAGCCACAGACCAATAGCCCTGATCAGCGGTTGTTGAATGAGCAATCAACTGGTGCCAGTGACCAGACACTGAGAGAAGTATACAATACCTGGCTACTAGCCAGACTGGCAGGCCATATGCCAAAACACACACACACACACACACACACACACACACACACACACACACACACACACACACACACACACACACACACACACACACACACACACACACACACACACACACACACACACACACACACACACACACACACACACACACATACACACACACACATACACACACTTACAGAAGGAGCTGCCTTCGTCCCTTGTGCCATCCATGGTGCCATCCGGCTGCATCTGCAGGTAGTATCCGTGCTGACTGTACAGCCTGGTCACGATGCCTTTCAACTGGGGCTCTGCAGAGGAAACAGTCAGCACACAGCTTTATTAGACAGGGCGCATGGACAGGGCCAGATAGAAGAGTCATGTAATATATATTAAGGGTTGAGAGGAACTTGGAGTTGAACAGAAGAATAGGAGATTGTCAGTTAGGAAGGTAGGAAAATACTTGTCATAGAGTTAACAACACACAGAGCCAAATGAGTCTTTTAGAAGGGTATACAAATTGTTTAGTTGTCAATGCAATGAATATTTGCAACGTCATCTAATAATGATGAATAATAGTTGAATAAAAGTTGACGACAAAAATAGACAAACTGACGTCATGAACAGTGACTGCTGGCTAGCTCTTGGAACTCGCCAGCACCTTATCTCTCGCTGCCCATTATCATTGCCGTTGGTATTTTAAGCAAAAAGTTTGGGGTCATTGGAGGATTAAGTCAAAATGAAAGAGAGCCTGTCTTCTGCTCCATGAAAGATACATCAGGAGGAATAAACTAACTGAACGTTTCATGTGCAGGGTCCCTGCCGTCTACTTTGTGTTCATTTAAGAAACCGACAGATAACGAATCCTTGCAGCTAGGAGACATGCAGCCACTGAGTCTGGTCCGGTTCACTCCTACAACCTTCCTCACTTTCCTTATCCCTGCTCTGTGGTGCTCCTAGTTGACAGTCTGCCAGCAGGAGGATGCAGGTGCTGTGGTGCCATGGCTTAATGCTCAGTCACTCTCAGTTAGAGAGAACAGCCTGGTCGGGCTAAGCTAGCGGGCCACCTCTCATCCACAATGCAGTTTTAATGAGGGAGATGAAACATGGATGAGAGAGCAGTTTGGGAGAAACCCTCTGGAGGAATGAGGGTCAGATGTTAGTTCCCATGCCTCTGACCTCCTCCTACTCTGACCTCCTCCTACTCTGACCTCCTCCTACTCTGACCTCCTTCTACTCTGACCTCCTCCTACTCTGCCCTCCTCCTACTCTGACCTCCTCCTACTCTGACCTCCTCCTACTCTGACCTCCTCCTACTCTGACCTCCTCCTACTCTGACCTCCTCCTACTCTGACCTCCTCCTACTCTGACCTCCTCCTACTCTGACCTCCTCCTACTCTGACCTCCTCCTACTCTGACCTCCTCCTACTCTGCCCTCCTCCTACTCTGACCTCCTCCTACTCTGACCTCCTCCTACTCTGACCTCCTCCTACTCTGACCTCCTCCTACTCTGCCCTCTCCTCTCTCAGCCTCCCTGAGAGCCATTTGCTCGCCTTTTTTCTTCACATTCAAGACCGGCGCAGGATCCCGATCGATACACAGATCCTGATGAAGAACCCAAGATTGGTCTCTCTCTCTCTGTGTGTGTGTGTGTGTGTGTGTGTGTGTGTGTGTGTGTGTGTGTGTGTGTGTGTGTGTGTGTGTGTGTGTGTGTGTGTGTGTGTGTGTGTGTGTGTGTGTGTGTGTGTGTGTGTGTGTGTGTGTGTGTGTGTGTGTGTGTGTGTGTGTGTGTGTGTGTGTGTGTGTGTGTGTGTGTGTGTGTGTGTGTGTGTGTGTGTGTGTGTGTGTGTGTGTGTGTGTGTGTGTGTGTACTCACTATGCACTATGCACTACTGGGTATATGATTTGAAGGGTTATTTCCCATAGGAACAGAGTCAGGGTCTGTAACAATGTGACAGAGACGCTCATATTTACAACCATGTAGCTACAACACTCACACTTTCCCCCTCTCTCCCTCTAATATCTCTCCCTCTTTCTCTACTTCCCTTCCTTGCTTTCTCTCTCTCTCTCTTTACCGCTCCCCATTGTCTCTCTTTCTCTCTTTATCGCCCCCATACTCTCTCTCTCCCTCTTTATCGTTCCCCATTGTCTCTCTCTCTTTATCGCCCCATTCTCTCTCTATCTCTCTTTCTCATATCCTTTGAGTTATGTGGGATTCATCCTACACAATAACACCGTACATCACCCAATCAGAGCAGGGAAGCCGTTCATTACATGTCCCTGCGGATGTCTGTGGGAGAGCATGGAGACAACAAGGGATCTTAGAGAGAGAGAGAGAGATGGCAGTGTCATTTCATTGGGAAAGGTGGCTGTATGTGCTGTTCAACAGACAGCTCATGCAAGACAGGGCTAATAAACAGCACTGCTTGCTGTCTGTCTGGGCCAATACATCTGATGCTTCACTCCCACACTGAGCTTAGAACAAATGGAAGACAAGAGCTATTAACCAGTCCTCATCACACCAGATATGTACCAGAGGTGAACAATGAGCCACTGTGGCTTTTACCAACTCTAGCCATGAGGAAGTGCCACTGAGAATCTCCCAGGTGCCATTAGGGCTCTTGTGTTGCTCTGCTAACGCTCTACATCGATCAATGGAAAAAGCATTGCAGCTCTAGTGGCCTCTTTATACCATGAAACAAGTGAGACTGTGGCTTTGGGATGAGGAACAGCATAATATATTGCCACAAGGAAGTCAAGCCAGTTGGTGCAGAAGGCCAAAGGAGGGTTTCATTTGTCACTGACTAGAGTTCTGTTAAATTCTTGGTCAGAAACAAAGAAACAAAGAAAGAAACAAAGAAAGAAAGAAGGAAAGAAAGAAAGAAAGAGAGAGAGAGAGAGAGCAGCAATGAACAGGGTTCACAGGACGACAGAAAGAACACAAGATAAGTTGATTAACACTCCACATTCGCATTCCAAAACACTTCAACAAACGCTCACAGCTGTAATACACTGACTGCGCACGCCGCAGGACTTCAAGTTTCTCATTTTCCAGGATAAAATATAGATGTTTCACTATGTTCAGACCACATTATATGGCAACAATATGTGACATGGCAACAATATGTGACTACGCAGATATACTAATCACGATATTTCTCATTGTTCGTCTGCAAAATGTAAATCTAACCTTCATTTGCATGAGACAAAGATCACTTAATCAATAGTTACTGCTCTAGCATTCTATGGTGCCACTGGTGCCAATGACATTCATAGTGCCACCAACTGACTTTATATTCACACAGCTTCTAAGGACAAATACATAAGGTTTACATACCAAATTTCATGGCCTCGTGTCCATGGGTTCAGTTTTTATAGCCCTGGTGTGATGTGGTGTAGAGTGGCCGACTTTGAATGCAGAAACTAATCATTCTCAAATTCATTAGAGGATAATTCATTGAGTTTATATACCAAATCTGGAGCCAATCTGACTCATGGTTCATGAGAAGAAGATATTTTAAGCATTTTGATCATTAGCATATGTGCTAACATGCATCTATAGGTACATTGCGGCCATATTTGTCTCAAAACCAGTAAAGACTGATGTAATAAGTCTAAATACCAAATCTGGAGTGAATCTGCCATATGGTTCATGAGGAGATGATGATTGCAGATGATTTTGAGCATTGGTGTTATATATTGCAAAGAATTACTGTTAATATAGTTTCCTTGTTTTTCTAGATATCAATACCACATTCAGTGAGGTTCATCTTAGGGACGTCCAGGATGGTGATGACCAGTTTTGAGTTGATAGGCTACTGCGGAGTGGATTTAAAGTGTAAAATTTGATTTTTGATTTGTTAATAAGAAAAGGTTTTCAACGGTTTTCAAAGGTTTTCCAAAATATCAAAGATGGAGGAAAATCTATCCTGACGGATGTTATGGACAAATTTGTTCAGCATGAGGAAAGACACTTACATACAAAGATCAAAGTCTCCTAGTCAAACAGATTACAAATAAGTTACCAATATTTGTTATTTGAGCATGTCAAGGAAAAAACATATCTAAGAACAACACAGCCTTGCTGTGAACCACCCCCCCCCCCCAACATGTAAATGGAATAAAAAGACAGACAGAACGAAAATTCACTGGCGAGAGAGACAGATAGTTAGTGCTAGAAAAAGAGAGAGAGAGAAAGCGCTCCCAGCAGAGCTCTTTACTGGGCAGCAGAGAGAGAGAGACATGATTGTTGGGGAGGCTGTGTCGCGCTGAGCTTTCAATCCCAGGCAAGCCTGTTACAGATGGCCATTATGTCACAACTCACTCTTCCCCAGAGCAGAGCAACCCTGGAGAGTCACTAGAGGCGAGAGGGTGTGACTGGGAGGCAGCAGTACCAGAGGGGAGAGGGGATGGCTGGGAGGCAGCAGGACCAGAGGGGAGAGGGGATGGCTGGGAGGCAGCAGGACCAGAGGGGAGAGGGGATGGCTGGGAGGCAGCAGGACCAGAGGGGAGAGAGGTGATTGCTGGGAGGCAGCAAGACCAGAGGGGAGAGAGGATGGCTGGGAGGCAGTAGGACCAGAGGGGAGAGGGGATGGCTGGGAGGCAGCAGGACCAGAGGGGAGAGGGGGTGACTGGGAGGCAGCAGGACCAGAGGGGAGAGAGGTGATTGCTGGGAGGCAGCAAGACCAGAGGGGAGAGAGGATGGCTGGGAGGCAGTAGGACCAGAGGGGAGAGGGGATGGCTGGGAGGCAGCAGGACCAGAGGGGAGAGGGGATGGCTGGGAGGCAGTAGGACCAGAGGGGAGAGAGGATGGCTGGGAGGTAGTAGGACCAGAGGGGAGAGAGGATGGCTGGGAGGCAGCAGGACCAGAGGGGAGAGGGGATGGCTGGGAGGCAGCAGGACCAGAGGGGAGAGAGGATGGCTGGGAGGTAGTAGGACCAGAGGGGAGAGGGGATGGCTGGGAGGCAGCAGGACCAGAGGGGAGAGGGGATGGCTGGGAGGCAGCAGGACCAGAGGGGAGAGAGGATGGCTGGGAGGTAGTAGGACCAGAGGGGAGAGAGGATGGCTGGGAGGCAGCAGGACCAGAGGGGAGAGGGGATGGCTGGGAGGCAGCAGGACCAGAGGGGAGAGAGGATGGCTGGGAGGTAGTAGGACCAGAGGGGAGAGGGGATGGCTGGGAGGCAGCAGGACCAGAGGGGAGAGGGGATGGCTGGGAGGCAGCAGGACCAGAGGGGAGAGGGGATGGCTGGGAGGCAGCAGGACCAGAGGGGAGAGAGGTGATTGCTGGGAGGCAGCAAGACCAGAGGGGAGAGGGGATGGCTGGGAGGCAGCAGGACCAGAGGGGAGAGGGGATGGCTGGGAGGCAGCAGGACCAGAGGGGAGAGAGGTGATTGCTGGGAGGCAGCAAGACCAGAGGGGAGAGGGGATGGCTGGGAGGCAGCAGGACCAGAGGGGAGAGGGGATGGCTGGGAGGCAGCAGGACCAGAGGGGAGAGGGGATGGCTGGGAGGCAGTAGGACCAGAGGGGAGAGGGGATGGCTGGGAGGCAGCAGGACCAGAGGGGAGAGGGGATGGCTGGGAGGCAGTAGGACCAGAGGGGAGAGGGGATGGCTGGGAGGCAGTAGGACCAGAGGGGAGAGAGGATGGCTGGGAGGCAGTAACACCAGAGGGGAGAGGGGATGGCTGGGAGGCAGCAGGACCAGAGGGGAGAGAGGTGATTGCTGGGAGGCAGCAAGACCAGAGGGGAGAGGGGATGGCTGGGAGGCAGTAGGACCAGAGGGGAGAGGGGATGGCTGGGAGGCAGTAGGACCAGAGGGGAGAGAGGTGATTGCTGGGAGGCAGCAAGACCAGAGGGGAGAGGGGGTGACTGGGAGGCAGCAGGACCAGAGGGGAGAGGGGATGGCTGGGAGGCAGCAGGACCAGAGGGGAGAGGGGATGGCTGGGAGGTAGTAGGACCAGAGGGGAGAGGGGATGGCTGGGAGGCAGCAGGACCAGAGGGGAGAGGGGATGGCTGGGAGGCAGCAGGACCAGAGGGGAGAGGGGATGGCTGGGAGGCAGCAGGACCAGAGGGGAGAGGGGGTGGCTGGGAGGCAGCAGGACCAGAGGGGAGAGGGGGTGACTGGGAGGCAGCAGGACCAGAGGGGAGAGGGGGTGACTGGGAGGCAGCAGGACCAGAGGGGAGAGGGGGTGACTGGGAGGCAGCAGGACCAGAGGGGAGAGGGGGTGACTGGGAGGCAGCAGGACCAGAGGGGAGAGGGGGTGACTGGGAGGCAGCAGGACCAGAGGGGAGAGGGGGTGACTGGGAGGCAGCAGGACCAGAGGGGAGAGGGGATGGCTGGGAGGCAGTAGGACCAGAGGGGAGAGGGGATGGCTGGGAGGCAGCAGGACCAGAGGGGAGAGAGGATGGCTGGGAGGCAGTAGGACCAGAGGGGAGAGGGGGTGACTGGGAGGCAGCAGGACCAGAGGGGAGAGGGGATGGCTGGGAGGCAGTAGGACCAGAGGGGAGAGGGGGTGACTGGGAGGCAGTAGGACCAGAGGGGAGAGGGGGTGACTGGGAGGCAGCAGGACCAGAGGGGAGAGGGGATGGCTGGGAGGCAGTAGGACCAGATGGGAGAGGGGGTGACTGGGAGGCAGCAGGACCAGAGGGGAGAGGGGATGGCTGGGAGGCAGTAGGACCAGAGGGGAGAGGGGGTGACTGGGAGGCAGTAGGACCAGAGGGGAGAGGGGGTGACTGGGAGGCAGCAGGACCAGAGGGGAGAGGGGATGGCTGGGAGGCAGTAGGACCAGATGGGAGAGGGGGTGACTGGGAGGCAGCAGGACCAGAGGGGAGAGGGGGTGACTGGGAGGCAGCAGGACCAGAGGGGAGAGGGGATGGCTGGGAGGCAGCAGGACCAGAGGGGAGAGGGGATGGCTGGGAGGCAGTAGGACCAGAGGGGAGAGGGGGTGACTGGGAGGCAGCAGGACCAGAGGGGAGAGGGGATGGCTGGGAGGCAGTAGGACCAGATGGGAGAGGGGGTGACTGGGAGGCAGCAGGACCAGAGGGGAGAGGGGGTGACTGGGAGGCAGCAGGACCAGAGGGGAGAGGGGGTGACTGGGAGGCAGCAGGACCAGAGGGGAGAGGTGATTGCTGGGAGGCAGCAGGACCAGAGGGGAGAGGGGATGGCTGGGAGGCAGTAGGACCAGAGGGGAGAGGGGGTGACTGGGAGGCAGTAGGACCAGAGGGGAGAGGGGATGGCTGGGAGGCAGTAGGACCAGATGGGAGAGGGGGTGACTGGGAGGCAGTAGGACCAGAGGGGAGAGGGGATGGCTAGGAGGCAGTAGGACCAGAGGGGAGATGGGATGGCTGGGAGGCAGTAGGACCAGAGGGGAGAGGGGGTGACTGGGAGGCAGCAGGACCAGATGGGAGAGGGGGTGACTGGGAGGCAGTAGGACCAGAGGGGATGGCTGGGAGAAAGCAAGGCCAGAGGGGAGAGGGGAGGCAGAATGACATTTCCCAGACAGACTGAGGCTAGCATGTCAACGAATATGCCCACAGTTTAACTGTTCCGCTTATTCAGTTCATAGTTCTTAGTTGATCTCAGTGCAGGCACACATGCTATTTTCCAAATGACCGTCTACCTACTGTATATGTTTACCAAAATGGTTCCCTCAAGCTAGTTAGCCGTTTTACAAGCTCCCCTCAATACTCCATCCATGGATGTCTCACGAAGACATATGCGTGCACACACACATTTGAATGGGCACAATGACATTGATGTGAATGTCAACCAGACAGCGGACTATATAGTGCAGAATCATAACACTGACTCCTTGTACTCCATGTCACAGGATACCGCAGCCATGCATTACATTACCATGAACACATGGACTTCTCTCTCTCTCTCTCTCTCTCTCTCTCTCTCTCTCTCTCTCTCTCTCTCTCTCTCTCTCTCTCTCTCTCTCTCTCTCTCTCTCTCTCTCTCTCTCTCTCTCTCTCTCTCTCTCTCTCTCTCTCTCTCTCTCTCTCTTTCATACACACATACACATACGCCACAGGAGGCTGCTGAGGGGAGAACGGCTCATAATAATGGCTAGAATGGAATGGTATCAAACACCTGTTTGATGTGTTCGATACCATTATCATTTGTTCCATTACTATGAGCCCATCCTCCCCAATTAAGGTGCCACCGGCCACCTGTGACACACATGCTTTTTCATCCTAGTTAATGGTCTGGTAGCATACGGGTAGGGGTGACAACCTCAGTACCACAGCAAAAATGTTACACTGTCATCACAGTAACAGATCCATGCTCATTTCATTCATCAGACAGGGTAACACACACACCGTACCCTCTACCCACAATAATCTCCTTTTACCCCTGGCTCTGTCTAATTTCATCTCACGCATCAATACCCTTTAATTAATATGATTGGCTGAGGGATTTTCTTGCTGTTTCCTTTTGTTTCCTTCTCGCTGCTGTCACCCACAGTGTGAGCCAATTAACCCACTCCCCTTGTTGGCACCTATATGCTGAGCCATCACTATTGCCTAGTCCAGGGTGATACAGAGCATGTGCCATCATCAACCATGGATGCCAGTCAGTGGAACCAACAAAGGGTTCCTTTTGGAACCCTTTTGTATGTGTGTGCGCGTGTGTGCATGTGTGTGTTTGTGTCTTTGTGTTCGTGTCTTTGTTTCTGTGTATGTGTGTGTGCTGGTGTGTGTGCGTGTGTGTGCACTTGTATGAGTCCATGTGTGTATGTGGTGTGTGTGTGTATGTGGTGTGTGTGTGTGTGTGTGTGTGTGTGTGTGTGTGTGTGTGTGTGTGTGTGTGTGTGTGTGTGTGTGTGTGTGTGTGTGTGTGTGTGTGTGTGTGTGTGTGTGTGTGTGTGTGTGTGTGTGTCTTTGTGTTCGTGTCTTTGTTTCTGTGTATGTGTGTGTGCTGGTGTGTGTGCGTGTGTGTGCACTTGTATGAGTCCATGTGTGTATGTGGTGTGTGTGTGTATGTGGTGTGTGTGTGTGTGTGTGTGTGTGTGTGTGTGTGTGTGTGTGTGTGTGTGTGTGTGTGTGTGTGTGTGTGTGTGTGTGTGTGTCTTTGTGTTCGTGTCTTTGTGTTCGTGTCTTTGTTTCTGTGTATGTGTGTGTGCTGGTGTGTGTGCGTGTGTGTGCACTTGTATGAGTCCATGTGTGTATGTGGTGTGTGTGTATGTGGTGTGTGTGTGTGTGTGTGTGTGTGTGTGTGTGTGTGTGTGTGTGTGTGTGTGTGTGTGTGTGTGTGTGTGTGTGTGTGTGTGTGTGTGTGTGTGTGTGTGTGGTGTGTGTGTGTGTGTGTGTGTGTGTGTGTGTGTGTGTGTGTGTGTGTGTGTGTGTGTGTGTGTGTGTGTGTGTGTGTGTGTGTGTGTGTGTGTGTGTGTGTGTGTGTGTGTGTGTGTGTGTGTGTCTTTGTGTGGTGTGTGTCTTTGTGTGTGTGCCTGTGTATATGTTAGTGAGTGTGTCTGCAATGCTCTGTTAGTCTATTGCTCCCTGGGAACTGTAGCTTGCTGGGGTTATCTGTGACTTACCTCATCTTGATAAGTGTGGAGAGTAATCACAAGCACTGCTTGACTTAGCAGCCAAGGGCATTTCTCGTTCTGCTCTGTGACCGGGCTAAACTACATGGGCTTCCCTCTCCTTTCATTAGAAGGACTCTCTGCCTCTCCCCTCCCCTCTTGTCATTCGTCCTCGCTCTCTGCCTTCCTCTTTCAATTGTGAGGGAATTGTATGTGTGCGTGTGAGAGCGAGAGAGAGAGAGAGAGAGAGAGAGAGAGAGAGAGAGAGAGAGAGAGAGAGAGAGAGAGAGAGAGAGAGAGAGAGAGAGAGAGGGAGACAGAGAGAGAGGGAGACAGAGAGAGAGGGAGACAGAGAGAGAGGGAGACAGAGAGAGAGAGAGAGAGAGAGAGAGAGAGAGAGAGAGAGAGAGAGAGAGAGAGAGAGAGAGAGAGAGAGAGAGAGAGAGAGAGAGAGAGAGAGGGAGAGCAGTTTGTCTCTGGTGGAGTGTTCAATCCCTCCAAACAGAGCCATGAATTCTGGAGTATCGCTAGTAATTATCAATGCTACGTGGGACGTGGAGAGAGAGATAGAAAGAGAGAGAGAGATAACAATAGGGAGGCAGGGATGAGGATAGACAAGAAGCTGAAATATAGAGGACAGAGAGGAGAAGAGGAGGAGGAGAGAGGGAAGGATGTGGATATGATATGAGGAAGGTTGAAACATTAGAAGGATGAGAACGGGAAAGAGAGAGGAAAAAAGGTACATTGGGTAAATCATGCAGTAGTAGCGTGAGAAGGGTGTTTAATGACCTCTTCATCTGCCAATCAAACACTACCCTCTCACTTTCAATTATACCACGGTAAAACGGTTACCCATGTCAAACACCCAGCAGCCAGCCAGCCAGGCGAGAGTTACTGCTACTTATTAATGACATTGACAAGGACATGTCAAACACACAGCAGCCAGCCAGCCAGGCGAGAGTTACTGCTACTTATTAATGACATTGACAAGGACATGTCAAACACACAGCAGCCAGCCAGCCAGGCAAGAGTTACTGCTACTTATTAATGACATTGACAAGGACATGTCAAACACCCAGCAGCCAGCCAGCCAGGCGAGAGTTACTGCTACTTATTAATGACATTGACAAGGACATGTCAAACACACAGCAGCCAGCCAGCCAGGCAAGAGTTACTGCTACTTATTAATGACATTGACAAGGACATGTCAAACACACAGCGACGCAAATAGAGCTCCCACTGACTGATTCCCTAGTTGACACACATTAAATATTCACATATTTCATATCTGCCTCATTGGCATCATGACAGATCCGTGTCATTAGTAATTAGCAATATAGACTGTCTGAGGAGCTCAGCTCAGGAAGAAAGGAAGCACCCAGCCCCAAGGACTGCTCTTACTACCTCCATACACCATGGATTCTTCCCTCCTTTCTCCATAACAACTAGCTGCAGGCTCCAATGCCTCTGCCCTGCTTACTTGGAGAAATAAGGACCGGAGGCAGGTGAAGAAAACTAATGCAAAGCAGCAGGAGTGCTGTTCATCATCACACACACTATTCACTCTCCCTTCAGTCCTATCCAACAGCTTCCCATGACCCTCAAACCCTCATCTACCATGTCTTTCCCATGAACCCTTCAACACACACGCACGCACGCACACACACACACACACACGTCTGCACTCCCACACAAGTTCAGCCAGGCACCTCTGTTTGATTTACCAGAGAAGACAAACACTGTCTCATGAGGGTTCATCCTCACTGCAGAAAGAGGGGTTTCCTCCCCCTACAGCAGTGCACAGCGTGGTGTGGAAGCGGAACAATCTGTCAACTGGAGAACTGGGTCATGATGTTTAAACCAGAAGATCATTCTGATTGGCCAGTGTATATAGTAGATTATAAACTGGGTAGTTTGGGTTCTGGATACTGATAGGCTAAAAAAGCATTCCAGCCATGTGCATATCAGACAATATACCACGGGTATGACACAAACATGCTTATTTACCATTCTATTTATGTTGGCAACCAGTTTAATAGCAATAAGGCACCTCAGGGTTGTGCCTCACGTTGTGTCAAAGAATAGCTGTGGTATATGTAAACAATAAGGCCCGCGGAGGTGTGGTATATGGCCAATATACCACGGCTAAGGGCTGTTCTTAACACGACGCAACACGGAGTGCCTGGACACAGCCCTTAGCCTCGGTATATTTAAGCAATAATGCCCGAGGAGGTGTGGTATATGGCCAATATACCACGGCTAAGGGGTGTTCTTAAGCACTACGCAACACGGAGTGTCTGGACACAGACCTTAGCCGTGGTATATTGGCCGTACATCACAAACCCCCGAGGTGGCTTATTGCTGTTATAAACTGGTTACCAAGGTAATTAGAGTAAAAATAAATGTTTTGTCATACACGTGGTATACTGTCTGATATACCACGCTGTCAGCCATTCAGCACTCAGGGCTCGAACCACCCAGTTTATAATTAAGCAATAAGGCATGAGAACCTGGTAATTATCGTGTGAATAATTCCTGACTAACAGCTGGTCATAGAAACAGCACATAGGTGTAAAACCCTGATCTGTTTCACCTGTCTTCACCCCCCTGATCTGTTTCACCTGTCTTGTCTCCACACCCCTCCAGGTATCGCCCATCTTCCCCATTATCCCCTGTGCATTTATACCTGTGTTCTCTGTTTGTCTGTTGCCAGTTTGTTTTGCTCATTCATACCTACCAGCGTTTTCCCCCCTGCTCCTGTCCTGTCTATCGTGCCTGTTATCAAGTTTTCTGGGTTTTGATGTTTCTGCCTGCCCTGACCCCGAGCGTGCCTACCGTCCCGTACATTTGCCTCACTACTCAGGATTATCGACCTCTGCCTGCCCTGACCCTGAGCCTGTCTGCCGTCCTGTACCTTTGACTGCCCGTGTTAGATTTAATAAACTTCTGTTACTTCGACATTGCCTGCACCTGGGTCTTACCTTCAAACGTGTTAGTACGAATTGGCCATGATTGACCCAGCAGACCCGGGCCAGCTGCGCAACGCCATCTCCTCCCAAGAACCCACCATCGGGAGGCATGAGGAACTGCTTCGTGGCCTTATGGAGGGGGTCCAAACATTGGCTGAATGCCATGATTGAGGATTGGACAAGTTGCTGGAGTAATTCCGCGGGTTGTCTGGGAGGCAGCTTACAACGGTGGTATTTCGATCACTCCACCTTCACGGGAGCCCCGCTTACCCCCCCCCCCCCACGCCGAGCCCCTGTCGGGCGTTTCCAGCTCAGTGTGCCCTCCTCTACGGAACGCCTACCACCTGGTGCGGATACGGGAGGGAGATGAGTGGAATAATTGTTTTTATTATTTTGAGTAAATTCATTTTATTTCATCCTTCCACAACACACAATTATCTGAGATTCTGAAGTTGCTAGCTAAAAGGAAAGGGGGTCAGTTATCCCAACTGAATGTGTCTTCCACATTTAACCCAACCCCTCTGAATCAAAGAGGTGCGGGGGGCTGCCATAATCAACATCCACGTCTTTGGGGAACAGTGGGTTAACTGGCTTGCTCAGTGGCAGAACAGCACATTTTTAACTTGTCAGCTCAGGAATTTGAGCCAGCAACCTTTAGGTCACTGGCCCACCACTCTAACCACTAGGCTACCTGCCCGCCTAACTACTGGGCTGGTCGTTCTATCCATTCTATTTGCAATGGTTGCTATGCTAAACAAATCCCTGGCATGAGGTTATGCAGGCTAAATACTTCTCCTTTACTAGCTATCCAACTAAAGCCAACACACAATCACGTCAAGCAGATGAAATGACAGCAAACTGTGTTTGTTCTACCTTTGTTTCTGTTGCAGTTTCTTTGGATATATCCATTGTAATGATCCTGATAAATTAATTTGTCAGGTTCAGAGAAGCTATCAGTCTTGTTACGTTCATATGCATGGCACGGTGGAGATCGCAAAAAGAACTGCAGCATTATTACACAGGTTGGAGAGGCAGACTGCAAGGTTTAGACCAGGGATGCATTGATGTGGCTGGGGGCCACAAAAAAATCTGAACTCATCATGCAGGGGTTCGCGGGTCTGCGTACTGACGTCCATACCCAGCCATGGGGCGTAGAGAAAATGTGGCAGTTTTAAAGAAAGTTTTCTGCAATTTTACACATTTTGCTATGGGGTGGAGAGAAGATTTTTCAACCTTATCACTAATTTCATGCAATTCTACTAATTTTGCCTTGGGGCAGAGAGAAATGTTTGCAGTTTTTTTATATGATATCTGAGATAGAGTGACTAACAGAATCAATGTGGGCCACCCGGTCGGTAATTTGACCATGATTACTCCAAGTTTAGATACAGTGGGGCAAAAAAGTATTTAGTCAGCCACCAATTGTGCAAGTTCTCCCACTTAAAAAGATGAGAGAGGCCTGTAATTCATCATAGGTACACTTCAACTATGACAGACAAAATGAGAGAGAAAAAATCCAGAAAATCACATTGTAGGATTTGTAATGAATTTATTTGCAAATTATGGTGGAAAATAAGTATTTGGTCAATAACAAAAGTTTATCTCAATACTTCGTTATATACCCTTTGTTGGCAATGACAGAGGTCAAACGTTTTCTGTAAGTCTTCACAAGGTTTTCACACACTGTTGCTGGTATTTTGGCCCATTCCTCAATGCAGATCTCCTCTAGAGCAGTGATGTTTTGGGGCTATTGCTGGGCAACACGGACTTTCAACTCTCTCCAAAGATTTTCTATGGGGTTGAGATCTGGAGACTGGCTAGGCCACTCCAGGGCCTTGAAATATTTCTCACGAAGCCACTCCTTCGTTGCCCGGGCGGTGTGTTTGGGATCATTGTCATGCTGAAAGACCCAGCCACGTTTCATCTTCAATGCCCTTGCTGATGGAAGGAGGTTTTCACTCAAAATCTCACGATACATGGCCCCATTCATTCTTTCCTTTACACGGATCAGTCGTCCTGGTCCCTTTGCAGAAAAACAGCCCCAAAGCATGATGTTTCCACCCCCATGCTTCACAGTAGGTATGGTGTTCTTTGGATGCAACTCAGCATTCTTTGTCCTCCAAACACGACGAGTTGAGTTTTTACCAAAAAGTTATATTTTGGTTTCATCTGACCATATGACATTCTCCCAATCTTCTTCTGGATCATCCAAATGCTCTCTAGCAAACTTCAGACGGGCCTGGACATGTACTGGCTTAAGCAGGGGGACACGTCTGGCACTGCAGGATTTGAGTCCCTGGCGGCGTAGTGTGTTACTGATGGTAGGCTTTGTTACTTTGGTCCCAGCTCTCTGCAGGTCATTCACTAGTTCCCCCCCGTGTGGTTCTGGGATTTTTGCTCACCGTTCTTGTGATCATTTTGACCCCACGGGGTGAGATCTTGCGTGGAGCCCCAGATCGAGGGAGATTATCAGTGGTCTTGTATGTCTTCCATTTCCTAATAATTGCTCCCACAGTTGATTTCTTCAAACCAAGCTGCTTACCTATTGCAGATTCAGTTTTCCCAGCCTGGTGCAGGTCTACAATTTTGTTTCTGGTGTCCTTTGACAGCTCTTTGGTCTTGGCCATAGTGGAGTTTGGAGTGTGACTGTTTGAGGTTGTGGACAGGTGTCTTTTATACTGATAACAAGTTCAAACAGGTGCCATTAATACAGGTAACGAGTGGAGGACAGAGGAGCCTCTTAAAGAAGAAGTTACAGGTCTGTGAGAGCCAGAAATCTTGCTTGTTTGTAGGTGACCAAATACTTATTTTCCACCATAATTTGCAAATAAATTCATTAAAAATCCTACAATGTGATTTTCTGGATTTTCTTTTCTCATTTTGTCTGTCATAGTTGAAGTGTACCTATGATGAAAATTACAGGCCTCTCTCATCTTTTTAAGTGGGAGAACTTGCACAATTGGTGGCTGACTAAATACTTTTTGCCCCACTGTAGCTGGCCGCTAATTTACCAATCTAAAAAATGTTAGCTAATTGAGTAACTGTCAGTTTCTGACAGAACAAGAGAAAAACTGCTGAAGCACAACCACATTTCGAAATTGCACCATATGTTTTCTAGTATTCTAACTGGCAAAAGTAAATTATGACCCCAAATGACTCTATTATTTTTTGTTGTTGTGGAAATTGATCCTCTGGCCTACAAAAGGGGGACAGGCAGCCAGTTGCCCATTCCTGGTTTAGACAAACCCCAACTGTTGCAAATGCTAGCCTAGTAGCATGGGGAAATATTGTCTAGATGCTTTTTTCAGGGGAGATTAGGTTTATAAATTGACTGGCTGGGCTGTGGCATTGAAATATCTAATGGAGCTACTAACAGGCATTACCCGGAGAATGCAGCGATTGTGGTGCTATAACGCCCTGCTATCAACCAATCAGCATCCAAACAACCAGTGTTATAGTGGACATAAAAAAACGGCTTGTTTGAGCCCTGAATGCTGATTGGCTGAAGGCTGTGGTATATCAGAACTTATACCACGGGTATGACACCAAATTATTTGTTTACTGTTCTAATTACATTGATAAGTAGTTTATAAACTGAAATGTGTCTTCTGCATTTGACCCAACCCCTCTGAATCAGAGAGGTGAGGCTGCCTTAATCGATGTCCACAGCCCCCAGGGAGCAGCTGTTGTTAGGGGTTAACTGCCCTGATCAAGGACAGAACAGCAAATGTTTCCACCCTGCCAGTTCAGGGATAAGAACCAGCAATCTTAGCCACTAGGCTACTTGTCAGCCCTTTATTATTGTGTTAAAATGGACTACAAAGTAATAGGATAATTTTGTTCATAAAGTCAATCTCGTCCAAAACTGAAATTTGCGAGATGATTAGGAGAAAATGGTATGACATGGAATTAAAGAAATATGTCTGCTGTCAATACAGTCCCAAAAGGTTTTACATGTCGACAGTCAAGTTTGCATCATCATGAGGATGTGGCAAGTGATACTTTGTTCCTTGAAAGTGCAATATCTTGAAAACGTGGCTGCTGACAGATTGTCTTTTTTTTGTAGCCGTTTACACTCATACCTGTATATGGGTTGAAAATGGCAGACTTGGACACTGATAAGCATCTAAACTGGAACGTAGTGGCTGTACATGCTATAAATTACAGTCAGATCTCAGGCTCTGTGCTTCACAGCACTGTACGGGTTTTGACTGACAGCCTTTCTGAACTTGAGCACCATATGTGACAAGAAGTTGCCCCCATCCCTTCGGCTAATTGGCCAACTTTTGCAATTTTTAGGTTGTCAGACTGAAGGAAACACTGTAGATTAAGAGGATTTGATGTATTTTGAAACACAACACTTTGAGGATTATGATACATACTACTTTAAAGTCCTACATGCAAGCCAAACACCAATGAGTCCAAATGTGCAGTTCAAATTTCCATATCATAAAACTCATGTCATATACAGTGTCAACGTTTATGATCACTATGTTTGATGCACAGTTACAAGATGACATGGCGTCATACCATGGGTTGTTCTGAACAAACAGAATGAGCCTATGTTTGTCTACTGTAAAGACAATTTGGGACATTAAAAACGTTAAAAACTGTAATATCCTATGTTTCACCGAGTCCTGGCTGAATGACGACATGGATAATATAGGGCTGGTGGGATTTTCCATGCACAGAGAAGCTACGTCTGGTAAGACGAGGGGCGAGTTTGTGTCTATTTGTCAATAACAGCTGGTGCGCGATGTCTAATATTAAAGAAGTCGCAAGGTATTGCTTGCCTGAGGTAGAGTACCGTAAGTTGTAGACCCCACTATCTACCAAGAGAGTTCTCATCTATATTATTTGTAGCTGTCTATTTACCACCACAAACCGATGCTGGCACTAAGACCATACTCAACCAGCTGCATAAGGCCAGAAGGAAACAAGAAAATGCTCATCCAGAAGCGGAAGCGCTCCTAGTGGCCGGGGACTTTAATGCAGGCAAACTTAAATCCGTTTTACCTCATTTCGACCAGCATGTCACATGTGCAACCAAAGGAAAAAAAACTCTAGACCACCTTTACTCCACACATAGAGATGCATACAAAGCTCTCCCCCACCTTCCATTTGGCAAATATGACCATAATTATATCCTCCTATTTCGTGCTCACAAGCAAAAACTAAAGCAGGAAGTACCAGTGACTTGCTAGCACAGACTGGAATATGTTCTGGGGTTCATCAAATGGCATTGAGGGGTATACCACCTCAGTCATCGGCTTCATCAATAAGTGCATCGACAACGTCATCCCAACAGTGGCCGTATGTATATATTCCAACCAGAAGCCATGGATTACATCCTCATTGAGCTAAATACTAGAGCTGCCGCTTTTAAGGAGCGGGACACTAATCCGGATACTTGTATGAAATCCTGTTATGCCCTCAGACAAACCATCAAACAAGCAAAGCGTTAATACAGGATTAAGATTGAATCCTACTACACCGGCTCTGACGTTCATCGGATGTGGCAGGGCTTGAAAACTATTACGGACTACAAAGGGAAACCCAGCCGCGAGCTGCCCAGTGACAGGATCCTAATAGACGAGTTAAGTGCCTTTTTATGTTCGCTTCGAGGCAACCAACACTGAAGCATGCATGAGAACACCAGCTGTTCTGGACGACTGTGTGATAACGCTCTCGGTAGCCGGTACTCAACATGACTCCAACACCATCATTAAGTTTGCTGACGACACAACAGTGTCATCAGCAACGATCACCAACAACGATGAGACAGCCTATAGGGAGGAGGTCAGAGACCTGGTAGTGTGGTGCCAGGACACCAACCTCTCCCTCAATGTGAGGAAGACAAAGGAGCTGATCGTGGACCAGTGGAGGCTCCTCAGAGGAGGAAGGGGAGGACTATCCTCCTCAGTGAAATTTCATAAAAATAAAAACAGTGAAACATTAAAGAAGTTATCCTTTTTAGATAAAACTATATTAAATATATTCATATGTCACCAAATAATTGATTAAATAACACTTTTTTGCAATGAAGGTCTACAGTAACTTCAACAGCACTGTCTGGGGTAGCACCATGGTGCAGCTAGCTTCTGTCCTCCTCTGGCTACATTGACTTCATAACAAAACCTAGGAGGCTCGTAGGCCTCACCCCCTTCCATATACATACATGGTAATTATGACCACTTCCGGAGGACATCCTCCAACCAATCAAAGCTTTTGCAGTATGAATTGACATGTTGTCCATCCAATCCTAGAATTAGGATCAGAGAAAGAACATGTTGAGCTGTATTGGGATTGTGCAACAGAGCATTATGGGGGTTCTATGTGTTTGTGTTGAGGTTATTGGTGACATTGTTGGATAGAGATTAAGTGTGAAGTGATAGTTGAGCTTTTTTTTCTTTTTTTTTCAATTCAAATTTGTTTTTTCAAATTACAGGAGACTGAGGAGGTATATTATAAATTGTTTTCTTGGTTTTAGAACTTTATTTTTGTGTCCAGTTAGTGCAATCTATTTAAACTTCAGTAGCTAGCTAGCTCCCAGCGCGAGTGTGTCGTTTTCTGCGCCAACGCTGCCGAAAATGTTGTGGACTTTTTGATGAAGAACCCCTTTCATTCTCTGGGGTTTACGGAAAAGGTGCGAATTAAAAGCAATGGTCGACCTCAGCCTGAGATCTGTTTCATGAAGAAGTATGAAAAGGTGAGGGCATTCAATACCAACTGGTATCAAAAGTATAGCTGGTTAACAGGGTGGCTTTCATCAAGCCGCCTTTATTATTGACCTTGCCTGCGTTTTTGGGCACGCTATAATGTGCTTTTAGAGGACACGACGAGATGGAAAGTTCCGCTGACAAGGGCAACTACAAGGAGCTTGCAGAGGAAATTGCACGTTACGATGTTTTACTTGCTGAACATATCACACTTTCGACTGTCTTCTCTGGGATGTAGAAAATCATTCCGAATGATTTGATCGCATCATCCATTACAAGTTTTTAAAGAGAGAGTTTGACGCAGCGCATTTTTTCGCGTGCGCTCAAGTAGCCTTTCCACTTTCCTCCGGTATTTATTTAGCGAAGATGGTAACACATGATCACTCCGGACAGACACGAGCAAAAACTCATGATATAAATGTTGCAACAAACTAGGCTACACCTAAACATTAGAAATCTGACATGCTGAATGGGATGAAAACGAGACTATTTTTCAGTCGGATCAACTGTAGGCTACTAATAAGAGCAGGTGCATACAGCCTATGCGCCCTGCCCTATGCGCCCTAAACTAATTGGTAACGTTATGTATTTATAGTCCATTTGTGTGTCAGGAGAGAATTTGATCAAATTTAGTTTATATTCAAAATTTGGCTGGCTTAGGCTGCCTATACGTTTTTAATCCATAATGATTAACTGGAATGAATGAATCAACATAATAGTGATGACGGGTGTGAGTAAATGTTTTATACAGCCTACAGTTGCCTGCATGATGCAAACATGCATAAAGCAAGCTCAGCCCTGTGAGTTCTTATGTCTATCAGTTGTTGTCTATGTGTCTGGGTAGAGGAAATCCCCCTCCTAATCTAGTCGAATATGAACAAATGTAAGGTAGCTGCAGTTTGACAGGGTTTTCATCCCCCCAGAGCCAGGAGTTTGTTTCAGGAGTTTTTAAAAATCATGTGACCTGATTAGGGAAAACTGATCCCATCATAGCCCATATAAAACCTTTTTACAAATGAATCACTGTCATACCTTATAGGGTCTAGAGTTTTCCTAGTTAGGTTAACATATAAGGGGAAAACTCCAGGCCCCAGGGGGGAAAAATTGCTACACCACTCTGGGAGCTATGGTGCCACCAGTCTGCTTGCAGTTGTCAGTTATCGTCAGGTATGTGGATGATCAGGGCTTCATTCGGGAACGTTTCTTGGGATACTTTGATGTGTCAGGTAAGCGAGATATGCAGTCTGTGTTTGACTAAATACATTTTAAGTTCATAGAGAAACTCGTCCAAACCTACGATGGCGCAGCTGTAATGGAATGTATCTGCTATTTTGTATTTACAGCCAAGTCCCCTCCTGTTCCCTGATTTAAAAGGTGATGACTACTCCACTCCACTACCTTTGTCAACTTTCTCCTGACATGAACTGAAGCCACATCTCATGTGCCCGCTCATCCACTGGCACATTGAATGTTTCCCTCCAAGCACTGTGAGTACCTCTATACATTTTCTCTCATTCCTGTATGTAGCGTCAATCACATACACAATCACATTATTACACATCAATGATTTTACTCCTTGCTTGGACTAACTCATTCTTACCTCTTTTGTCTAACTGTGTAGTGTGTTGTGTTATTGTTTTTGGTCTTCCCAGTCAAATCCTGTCCTGCACTGGTCAAGCCTCTGAACAGCTCAACTCATGCTTCATACCCTCATTCAATCACTGACGTGATCCCTTTCCAACACGGTGTCAGTAGCCCTCTCATTCCCATTCCCCATAATATTGTACTATAAATGTCTTTATTAAATGCTTTAGGTTAAAATAATTAGTCTTTGACTATTTCTGAAACACAATTTGTCGTCTTCGTGCGTTATTCGCCTGTACCGTGGGTCTCCCATCCTCCTCAATGTTTCAAGTCACCAGCCTCCACTGTCGTGGACTACAGGAAAAGGCGGGCCGAACAGGCCCCCGTTAACATTGACGGGGCTGTAGTGGAGCAGGTTGAGAGTTTCGAGTTTCAAGTAAACATCACCAACGAACTGTCATGATCCAAACACACCAAGACAGTCGTGAAGAGGGCATGACAAAGCCTATTTCCCCTCAGGAGACTGAAAAGATTTGGCATGGGTCCCCAGATCCTCCAAAAATTCTGCAGCTGCACCATCGAGAGCATCCTGACCGGTTGCATCACCGCCTGGTATGGTAACTGCTCGGCATCTGACAGCAAGGCGCTACAGAGGGTAGTGCGTACGGCCCAGTACATCGCTGGGGCCAAGCTTCCTGCCATGCAGGACCTATATACAAAGCAGTGTCAGAGGAAAGCCCAAAAGATTGTCAAAGACTCCAGTCACCCAAGTCATAGACTGTTCTCTCTGCTACCACACGGGAAGCGCCAAGTCTAGAACCAAAAGGCTTCTAAACAGCTTCTACCCCCAAGCCATAAGACTGCTGAACAATTAATCAAATGGCCATCTGATTATTTACATTGACACCCCCCTCCCCCCACCCCATTTGATTTTTACACTGCTGCTACTCGCTGTTTATTATCTATGCATAGTCACTTCACCCATACCTACATGTACAAATTACCTCAACTAACCTGTACCCCCGCACATTGACTCTGTACCGTTACCCCCTGTATATACTGTAGCCTCGTTATTGTTGTTTTGTGTTACTTTTTATTATTTTATCTAGTTTCTTGAACTGCACTGTTGGTTAAGGGCCTGTAAGTAAACATTTCACGGTAAGGTCTACACATGTTGTATTCGGCGCAGGTGACAAATAAAGTTTGATTTGAAACCTGAATGCACTCCTGAGTCCTTTCTGTGCACTCCAAAACTACAATGCGTTTCTCTGAATTGCCTTGTCAAAGCCTAACACTGTACGATCACATTCTATAACTTAGCTAGTCATGTTGGCAATAGAACCAGCTTTCATATGATGCCCACCTGACCCAGATTGGGATTTATAATGGGACGTTTTTGTATTGCGTAAAACAAAAACAGTAATTATGTGATGGCGGAGATGCAGGGTTGTGTTCAAAACAACTACAAGTGTGCTTGCTCTAGTTCCTCAACGGCACAACTAGGAGAGATCAAAAAGGCACCTTATAGTTGAAGACTCTGTTTTGAGTCATAAAAAAAGGATGAAATCACTTAGGAACTGTGCACACGTTGGAGAGGTGTGTGTCCACTTGGAGACACCAGTTAGTCCTCTCACTCAAATTCTTGTAATTGTTTTGTCTTATGTTGTACCTACTCCACATTTTACAGGAATATTCTTATCATGTCACTGAATGTATCCAGAGTATTTTCAGATTTTGCTATTAACAAATGTGAATGTGAAATGCCCATAAAATCAACAGTGTAAGGTTTAGATTCAGTCTTGAGTCAGGTGTACAGTTGTGTCCTCAACTTTGGTCTAATACGTTTCCCATAATCTCCAAACTGTTCCCCTTCAATTGCTACCATGCTTATGCATATGCATTTCATATTTCTTTTGTAAGAAACATTTCAATGTAGCCCTATCTATATAGGCCAATTCCCATGAGTGTAAAGGGTTAAAGGTACGCCACAGTATTCCTTGGGTTGGGTTTATTTCAATGATGCCCACAGCTGGCAGCACCTTAGTAATCATCAATTCAGAGTGCAGCTGCATGCAACCCGATAAATTGGGTTTCACTTTGGATATCACTATAGGGCTAGTTATCGACGATAGGTAAATTACACAATGGAAATTGGACAATATTTTTAAATGTCAGCAATTCATATACACATATTGAAAGCATTAAATGAGAAGTAAAAGGTGTGCAATATGAAAAAGAAAATCATTTTTAAATTATTGACGGTCCCTAACTAGCCCCACAGAGAGGCAATACAAGGTCAAACCAATTTTCCCACGGTCTGGCTTCAGCCAGTCCCACTGGCTGGCTGAAGCTAATTGGCAAAAGGAGTTGGCTAGCTTGCTAGTTAGCCTAGGCTACTTTCAGCCTGGTTAGACTGTTTCAAGTTATCTAGAACGGTGAGTGACTGTAACTGTACACATGTACAGTTTAAGCAGAGCGAATGTACAAACACGTCCCACATGCAAACACACACACAAGAGACAACCACATCAAAGCACGCCTCCAAGACCCTAATCTCCTTCTCAGTTACATTTCTTAGTGAAGTGGATTGAAACTGGATAAATCAGTCAGTTTAAGTGTAAATGAGCAATATGAAGAATGGTACTGTTGGTATAGATATTACTATGTGTGGTTTGTTGTAGCGTATAGAGAAACTAAATTGGTGTGAGAACATTGTGGGTCATGAATGGTGTTGTGCTATATAGTACTGGTGTTGTGTGAGAGGCGTTTTGTGTTGGTGCTGCCTGGGATCAGCCACTTTTCAGCCCAACATTGCCTGAGATAGATTACAGCTGACACAATGTCAATACTAACCACACACATGTACATTTACTCGTGCACATGCACACGCACACACACTCAAACACACACAGAGGCACGTTGCTTATGCACAATTTTTCTTCTATAGATGACTTTAATCCAGATGGACAGGAATGGTACACGCCTTCTACACCCACTTTCTATCCCACTCTCTCTCTCTATACCCCTCTCTCTTTCACACTCCCTCCATCTTTATCTCGCTGTCTGTCCTCCACCACTCCCTCTCTCTCTCTGTCTTTCTCTTGTTAGCGGTTAAACTCAATCTGTCCTTGTCCGGTCTAATCAAAGTCTCCACAATTTCAATTTCAGCTGTTATATGTGGGGGTCACTGACTGCGTTCTTCGTCTTTTTGCGATATCTTTAGGGCGAGAGAAGGCAAAAGGTGTTTCCTGTGCATACATATTCCCTTAGCTGAGCTGGGTGACGGTAAATAAGCCTCAGGGCCTGTGGCAACACCCTCAGCTCAGCTCAGTTCAGTGCACACTCAGGGTTACACAGCATAGTCATAGAGTGAACTCTTACCACTGCACAGTACTGCTGCACAATACTAATACATGACCAGACTTGATTTTGCATTCCTGTTTGCAAGGGATTTAGTATTATGTAGTAACAGTAGTTTTTGGTACTTACTTTATGAGTTCAACACAACCTGATGACAAATGGTAATGGTGCTTGTTTTAATGAATGCCAGAAAATAAGAGTTATTCATACAGTATGATGTAATTGCCATTTCACTACGTAACTTCTGATTAAAGGAGTAAGTATTTCACTATTTTACAACTTGATGTTAGATGGTCCCTCACCCTGAACGTGGTCTATGGGCAAGGAGAAACTGTAGTCCATGGTTACATTTTCTTTATTCAGGCATTACTAACTTCAGCTAACTTTACCATCCGCTAGCTAAAAACCAATGAAAGTGATGGGGGCATGTGAGCATGTTTAAAAAATAATGTCCAATTATTTGGAAATCAAATCCATATTTGGTTTCATGTTAACTGAAGGTGATTTTGCCTTTAACAAATACAACATAATCAAATGCCCCCGTCACTTCCACAGATTTTTTGCTAGCGGTGGCTAAAGTTAGCTGAAGTTTGCAATGGCTGTTTAAAGAACTGAACCCTGGACTACAGTTTCTCCTGGTCCATCAGGGTGTGGAACCATGATGTTAGATGGTTCCACACCCTGAACGTGGTGTTCAGGGTGTGGAACCATCTAACATCAAATTGTAAAATAGTGAACTAATCTTTTAAATACCAGGGACTAGCATACGTATAGCCATAACAGCATTACCATAACAGAGCCCTTTCATCAAATGTATATCAGCATGTTAAATGTGAAACCAGAGGGAAAATAACTCTGGACCACCTATACTCCACACACAGAGACGCATACCAAGCTCTCCCTCACCCTCCATTTGGCAAATCTGACCATAATTCCATTCTCCTGATTCCTGCTTACAAGCAGAAATTAAAGCAGGAAGCACCGGTGACTATATCAATAAAAAAGTGGTCAGATGAAGCAGATGCTAAGCTACAGGACTGTTTTGTTAGCACAGACTGGAATATGTTCCAGGATTCCTCCAATGGCAGTGAGGAGTACACTACATCTGTCATTGGCTTCATCAATAAGCGCATCGATGATGTCATCCCCACAGTGACCATACGTACATACCCCAACCAGAAGCCATGGATTACAGGCAACATCCGCACTGAGCTAAAGGCTAGAGCGGCCGCTTTCAAGGAGCGGGACTCATACCCGGAAGCTTATAAGAAATTCCTCTATGCCCTCCGACAAACCATCAAACAGGCAAAGCGTCAATACAGGACTAAGATCGAGTCGTACTACACCGGCTCTGATGCTCGTCAGATGTGGCAGGGCTTGCAAACCATTACAGACTACAAAGGGAAGCACAGCTGAGAGCTGCCCAGTGACACGAGCCTACCAGACGAGCTAAACTACTTCTATACTAAACTACTTCTATGCTCGCTTCGAGGAAAATAACACTGAAACATACATGAGAGCATCAGCTGTACTGGAAGACTGTGTGATCACGCTCTCCGCAGCCGATGTGAGTTAGACCTTTAGACAGGTCAACATTTACAAGGCCGCAGGGCCAGATGGATTACCAGGATGTGTACTGCGAGCATACGCTGACCAACTAGCAAGTGTCTTCACTAACATGTTTAACCTCTCCTTGTCCGAGTCTGTAATACCATCATGTTTTAAGCAGACCACCATAGTGCCTGTGACCAAGAACACTAAGGTAACCTGCCTAAATGACGACCGACCCGTAGCACTCACGTCTGTAGCCATGAAGTGCTTTGAAAGGCTGGTCATGGCTCACATCAACACCATCAACCCAGAAACCCTAGACCCACTCCAATTTGCATACCGCCCCAACAGATCCACAGATGATGCAATCTCTATTGCACTCCACACTGCCCTTTCCCACCTGGACAAAAGGAACACTTATGTGAGAATGCTATTCATTGACTACAGCTCAGCGTTCAACACCATAGTGCCCTCAAAGCTCATCAATAAGCTAAGGACCCTGGGACTAAAAAACCTCCCTCTGCAATTGGATCCTGGACTTCCTGACGGGCCGCCCCCAGGTAGTAAGGGTAGGTAACAACACATTCACCACGCTAATCCTCAACACGGGCCCCTCAGTGGTGCGTATTCAGCCCCCTCCTGTACTCCCTGTTCACTCATGACTGCACGGTCAGGCACGACTACAACACCATCACCATCATCACCACCATCAGCCTATAGGGTCAGAGGTCAGAGACCTGGCCGTGTGGTGCCAGGACAACAGCCTCTCCCTCAACGTGATCAAGACAAAGGAGATGATTGTGTACTACAGGAAAAAGAGGGGCTGCATCGACGGGGCTGCACTGGAGCAGGTTGAGAGCCAACAAACTAACATGCTCCAAGCACACCAAGACAGTCGTGAAGCGGACATTACAAAACCTATTCCCCCTCAGGAGACTGAAAAGATTTGGCATGGGTCCTCAGATCCTCAAAAGGTTTTACAGCTGCACCAGCGAGAGCATCCTGACTGGTTGCATCACTGCCTGGTATGGCAACTGCTCGGCCTCTGACCGCAAGGCACGACAGAGGGTAGTGTGAACGGCCCGGTACATCACTGGGGCCAAGCTTCCTGCCACCCAGGACCTCTATACCAGGCGGTGTCAGAGAAAGGCCCTAAAAATTGTCAAAGACTCCAGCCACCCTAGTCATAGACTGTTCTCTCTGCTACTGCACGGCAAGCGGTACCGGAGCGCCAAGTCTAGGTCCAAGAGGCTTCTAAACAGCTTCTACACCCAAGCCATAAGACTCCTGAACATCTAGTCAAATGGCCACCCAGACTATTTGCATTGCCCCCCATTTGCATCTCCACACCAGTGCCACTCTCTGTTGTCATCTATGCACCTCAACTAACCTGTGCCCCCGCACATTGACTCTATACCGGCACCCCCCTGTATATATTGTTATTTTTTACTGCTGCTCTTTAATTACTTGTTACTTTTGTCTCTTAACTGTTGGTTAGGGGCTCGTAAGTAAACATTTCACTGTAAGGTCTACTACACCTGTTGTATTCGGCACATGTGACTAATACAATTTGATTTGATTTGATTACTGCCACTAAAGCTATCAGGGCTACTGTACTCTAATATCACTGTGTGTTTGGCCAAAGGCCACGTTTCCTCTGATCCATTCAAAGAGAATGATAATCTGATTTATGCATTCTGCATTTCTTTTAGATATCAGCATGATTCTGGAAACTTTCCATCTACTGTATCCTGCAGCTCAGTTAGGAGCTCCAGCTTGGAGACTTATTTTATGGACAGAAAATTAAGCCACCAAACCACAAACATCAATCCCTTCACTTCTAATTGTGTTTTTTCCTTTTGAGCAAAAAAATCTTCAAAGATTATGGAACGGACCCAAATCTTTGCTGTTGCATAAGGCTGTAATCTGATGCATCTTGGGCATTCTCATTATCAAACAGTGGAATATAGGAATTTATTCTCCCTCTGTTCCTAAACTAATCGGATATGCTTACGCATGGATACTAGCGTCCTGGTCCTTGGGATGCTATTTGCTAAGAGGTATTTTAGGCATTGTGACGCAACGAGCTGTTCATGGACAAATTTGAAAATCCACGGAAATTGGTTGGACAAATCCAAGGTGATCTTTGCTCATTGTTTTGCCCAGAGACTGACAGACACAAGCTGGGTGTCGACTCTTTCCCTAGGTTTTATTCCATAATACAGTACACTCTGAAAATAGACACAAAGGTTATTTTTAAATCTTGTTTGTCATGGCTAAAGAATTTTTTAAATCTCAAATAAAACACCAAGCTTAAAAACAGGATTGCATATGGTTTATTCGTGATAAAAGCACGTATTAATTGTAATTATATCCTCCCGAGTGGTGCAGCGGTCTAAGACACTGCATCACAGTGCTAGAGGTGTCATTACAGACCCGGGTTCGATCCCAGGCTGTGTCGCAGCGACCGGGCGACCCATGAGGCGGCACACAATTGGCCCAGCGTCGTCCGGGTTTGGCCGGCCGGGATATCCTTGCCCCATTGCGCTCTAGCGACTCCTTGTGGTGGGCTGGGCGCACTTCGGATGCCAGTTGTATAGCGTTTCCTCTGACATATTGGTGCGGCTGGCTTCCAGGTTAAGCGAGCAGTGTGTCAAGAAACAGTGCAGCGTAGCAGGGTTGTGTTTTGGAGGACTCATGGCTCTCGAGTTGCAGCGATGGGACAAGACTGTAACTACCAATTGGGGAGATAAAGGGGTAAAAAAAAAATCTACTTTGTAATTATTGTGCAGATGTGATGGCTATCAACACGCCCTATTCAATGTACAGTAGTTTGCTATTAAAAAGTATTACTGTCAGATCTGACAGTGCTTATAGTGATGCTTTATTTTGTCATAAGGGAAAAGAAGGGCTTAACGTGTAGAAATAAATACTTTTTCTATTGACCGTGGTCTCTTACCTCTAAACCTCATGGTATCCCTTCTCTCTCTCTCTCTCGCTCCCTTCTTTCGCTCTCTCTCTCGCTCCTTTCTTCTCTCTCTCTCTCTCTCTCTGACCCCTGTCGCAGTCAGTAAAGATCTGATGGGAGGCTACCTAACACCGCTCAGTCTGATCAGGTGTTGTCCAGTAAGCGACTTTAGGGCCCTCATCTCTTGCGGTCAGCTAAATGCTATCCTACGCTGGATCTCACCACGTTCCCTGGTCTCCTGCTCGCCGATAGGGTCCCAGATTTGTGACCCGCAGCACTTTTCCAGAGTACAGTCGATTGGCCCTACTGATGCCTACTCATGCTTTACTACGACCCACCTCTGCGCCAGAAGACATCTGGGACTATACTACACTTCCTGTCTGTCTGGCTGTCAACATGCACTAACTGCAGATCAAACACTCCTCTTTAGCTTTGGTTCATATTACTGTCTCATTCTCATCTTGCCCAGGTGTCATTGGCCAGGTTGTAGGTGTGTGTGAGCGTGCATATTTATGTGTGCGTGCGTGTGTGCGTGTGTGCGTGTGCGTGTGTGTGTGTGTGTGTGTGTGTGTGTGTGTGTGTGTGTGTGTGTGTGTGTGTGTGTGTGTGTGTGTGTGTGTGTGTGTGAGAGAGAGAGAGAGAGAGAGAGAGAGAGAGAGAGAGAGAGAGAGAGAGAGAGAGAGAGAGAGAGAGAGAGTTAGACAGTGTGTGTGAGGGGAGGAGAGGGTCACTGCTCTATATCCCACCCTTCTCAGGTCAGATTCCTCCTTGGACAAACTAAGGGGGTAATTATTGATTAATCAGTATACTGTACATTAATGCGCTGGATGGATCGGAGAGGGGAGAATCACCGCAGATCACTGGCAGAGAGCTTTCATATAGCGGGCCAGCCAGGCGGCCATCTTAAGAAAGGCCAGGACAGGAAGAGGTGGAGGGAAGGTGGGAGCAGAGGCTGATGCTGCATTTTGCAACTATCACACTGTTGATGGTAATATGACATCTTTAACACTGTACACCTACCACCATTATAGGAAATGTGTATACTGCAAATATTACAGTTTAATGAGAGGTAAATACTTCAGAGTGGCTGCGGATCTGACTGAAACAAAACACAGGTATGCTACAGTTTAACACCATCTACTCACTGTACATAATTCAAAACAACATTGTACATAACTAAAAAGGCCTAAATGCATATTCCTATGAAACTGAGATCAAATGGTTAGCATGAAGATGCTGCGTGGATGTTTCTCCGGTTAAACTTGGAAGAATGATAATTTACGATTGGCAGTGAGAAATGTGAATGGAGGGTGACCACAAAAATATGTGTGTAAAATAAAGATAAACAAATACATGCGCAGAACATGATATGGGTCTTCCAGGGGGGGCGGGGCGGGACAAAAAAGACAACTATTACCATGCCAATGCTGATGGCTTGATGGTAGAATGCACTTAACATGGAGGAATGGCGATGGATCACTCATATAACACTCTGCACACACCCTAAATGAAAGACACAAACACTGGAACGAAGTGAGTTCCCTAAAGTGCAGTGAACTCAACTAGGAGACATTTAGTGGCCTGAAGCTGTGTTATGCAAATACACAGTCATATGTGAGAGCATCGAAGCTTTCCTGTTGTTTTTCACTGTTGTTTATGATATCGCTCACAGTTGCAACCCCAATGGGTATTACCATAACAAAGCTATGAGGCATGGCAGCAGTGCACTCTGTAGCCACTAGAAGAATGGGAACACAGCACGGTGCTATTTCAGGCCCGTGGAGAGGTTGTTATCATACATTACTCTGGGGCTTTCACACACAGAGACATAAACATGCACATAAACTCAAACACACATATACGGGAGGCACACTCATGGACACACACGCACGCATACAGTTAACTGCCCAAAGAAAGGAAACACCATCATAAAGTGTCTTAATAAGGCGTTGGACCACCAGGAGCCAAAACAGCTTCAATGCACCTTGGAACAGATTATACAAGTGTCTGGAACTCTATTGAAGTGATGCGACATCATTCTTCCACAAGAAATCCCATCATTTGATGTTTTGTTGATGGTGGTGGAAAACACTGGCTCAGGCGCTGCTGCTGAATCTCCCATAAGTGTTCAATTGGGTTGAGATCTGGTGACTGAGACGGCCACGGCATACGGTTCACACAACAAGCTCACACAGTCTCACATCAGAATTAGATGTTCATCCATGTATCTCAAACGTCAAATTTCTAAGTTGCTCCAAACGTCAAATTTTGAAGTGTATGGTTGCTGTATGGTTCCAAGGTTAAGTTTATTCATTAATGCTGAATTCTTAAATTTAGGCATTAACTATGAATGTGTCAAGTAAGGCTTAAGGTTTGGGAAAGGCTTGAAACAAAAAATATAAGCAAAACAAACTTTATCGCTGGATTTTAGCACGCGACCTTTGGAACATGAGGGAGCCTACTTGAAGGTAAAAGTGATCACTGTTGCCCATAGGGATCTGTTTCCACGTCATCTCCTGACGTCCCTCAGAAATGGATGGACATCGAATACTGACTTGTATCACGGGTGACCTGCCTGGGTTTACATTGTTTTCATGCTCATCAAACCATTCAGGGACCACTCGTGCCCTGTGGATTGGGGAATTGTCTTCCTATGGGGGCATAGCCATGGTAGCCCAAAAATGTGCCAAAATAATGACCTGCCCAGAATTTTGATACATAAGCCTAAGCATAATGCAATGTTAGGTGCTTAATTAGCTCAGGAACCACACCTGTGTGGAAGCACCTGCCTTCAATATACTTTGTATCCTTATTTACTCGTTTCCATTATTTTACCTGTACATACATTAACACGCACGCACGCAGGCACGCACGCACGCACGCACGCACGCACGCACGCACACACACACACACACACACACACACACACACACACACACACACACACACACACACACACAGAGAGAGAGAGAGAGACCAATCTTGGGTTCTTCATCAGGATCTGTGTTTTTTATTTCACCTTTATGTAACCAGGTAGGCCAGTTGAGAACAAGTTCTCCTTTACAACTGCGACCTGGCCAAGATAAAGCAAAGCAGTGCGACACAAACAACAACACAGTTGAGTTACACATGGAATAAACAAACGTACAGTCAATAACACAATAGAAAAAAATCTATATACAGTGTGTGCAAATGAGGTAAGATTAGGGAGGTAAGGCAATAAATAGGCTGGAGTGGTAATTACAATTTAGCAATTAAACACTGGAGTGATAGATGTGGCAGAAGATGAATGTGCAAGTAGAGATACTGGGGTGCAAAGGAGCAAAAAATAAATAACAATATGGGGATGAGGTAGTTGGAAGGGCTATTTACAGATGGGCTATGTACAGGTGCAATGGTCTATGAGCTGCTCTGACAGCTGATGCTTAAAGTTAGTGAGGGAGATATGAGTCTCCAGCTTCAGTGATTTTTGCAATTCGTTACAGTCATTGGCAGCAGAGAACTGGAAGGAAAGGCGGCCAAAGAGGAATTGGCTTTGGGGGTGACCAGTGAAATATACCTGCTGGAGCGCGTGTTACTGGTCGGTGCTGCTATGGTGACCAGTGAGCTGAGATAAGGTGGGGTTTTACCTAGCAAAGATTTATAGATGACCTGGATCCAGTGGGTTTGGCGACGAATATGAAGCGAGGGCCAGCCAACGAGAGCATACAAGTCACAGTGGTGGGTAGTATATGGGGCTTTGGTGACAAAACGGATGGCACTGTGATAGACTAAATCCAATTTGCTGAGTAGAGTAAATGACATCGCCGAAGTCAAGGATCAGTAGGATAGTCAGTTTTACGAAAGTATGTTTGGAAGCATGAGTGAAGGATGATTTGTTCCAAATTTGGAAGGATTTAATTTTGGATTGGAGATGCTTAATGTGAGTCTGGAAGGAGAGTTTACAGTCTAACCAGACACCTAGGTATTTGTAGTTGTCCACATATTCTAAGTCAGAACCGTCCAGAGTAGTGATGCTGGACGGGCAGGCAGGTGTGGGCAGCGATCGGTTGAAGAGCATGCATTTAGTTTTACTTGCATTTAAGAGCAGTTGGAGGCCATGGAAGGAGAGTTGTATGGCACTGAAGCTCGTCTGGAAGTTAGTTAACACAGTGTCCAAAGAAGGGCCAGAAGTATACAGAATGGTGTCGTCTGTGCATAGGTGGATCAGAGAATCACCAGCAGCAAGAGCGACATCATTGATGTATACAGAGAAAAGAGTCGGCCCGAGAATTGAATCTTGTGGCACCCCCATAGAGACTGCCAGAGGTCCGGACAACAGGCCCTCCGATTTGACACACTGAACTCTGTCTGAGAAGTAGTTGGTGAACCAGTCGAGGCAGTCATTTTAGAAACCAAGGCTGTTGAGTCTGCCGATAAGAATGTGGTGATTGACAGAGTCGAAGCCGTCGAGGATGACTGCGGCAGCTTTTCAATCTTTGGGGATCTCAGACGATACGAAAGAGCCGTTGAACAGGCTAGTAATAGGGGTTGCAACAATTGCGGCAGATAATTTTAGAAAGAGAGGGTCCAGATTGTCTAGCCCAGCTGATTTGTAGGGGTCCAGATTTTGCAGCTCTTTCAGAACATCAGCTATCTGGATTTGGGTGAAGGAGAAATGGGGGAGGCTTGGGCAAGTTGCTGTGGGGGGTGCAGGGCTGTTGTCCTTGGTAGGGGTAGCCAGGTGGAAAGCATGGCCAGCCGTAGAAAAATGCTTCGTGAAATTCTCAATTATCATATATTTATCGGTGGTGACAGTGTTTCCTAACCTCAGTTCAGTGGGCAGCTGGGAGGAGGTGCTCTTATTCCTATATTTGGGCTTAGAGTTTCACAACTCTAAGCACGAATATCAAAACAGATCATCAGAATGTTTCACAACTCTAAGCACAAATATCAAAACAGATCATCAGAATGTTTCACAACTCTAAACACAAATATCAAAACAGATCATCGAAGCACATTTTCAGTTGACTGATTACAACACACTAATTCACAAAGTCACTTGTTCACTGCACCAAATTACTCCTCACAGAGCACATACGTCAGTTCAACGTCTTGTTTTGATTTATATTTGGTTGAGTTGTCAACTAATGTGAATTCAATGTGAAACCCCCCCCAAAAAATCACCATGTCATTGGATTTAGACGCAGGAAACGAAATACCCATTTTTCACATTGATTCAACGTCAACACATGCATTCTTGGGCGGGGGGGTGAAATGACGTCGAAACAACGTTGATTCAATCAGTTTTTTCCCAGTGGTTCTTTCCATTAGGATACATAGTCAATCTGAGCATCTGCTTTTCAAAAAGCAATATTCACTTTACTTTTGATATGATTTTGTTGTCATTTGTTAACAATAAAATTAACTATCACTTAATCGAACTGCTCAAAACTGATAACTACTACACCAAAATGATGTAGTCCCTAGTTAACGGATATAGTTTGATAATTGCTGAACGCTGTACATTTATATCTTTTTACCTCATAATTGTATCAATTTGAGTCAATTTATCTTGGAAGGTAAAACCAAATCATACAGTTGAAGTCGGAAGTTGACATACACTTAGGTTGGAGTAATTAAAACTTGTTTTTCAACCACTCCACACATTTCTTGTTAACAAACTATAGTTTTGGCAAGTCAGTTAGGACATCTACTTTGTGTATGACACAAGTCATTTTTCCAAAAATTGTTTACAGACAGATTATTTCACTTATAATTCAATGTATCACAATTCCAGTGGGTAAAAAGTTTACATAGACTAAGTTGACTGTGCCTTTAAACAGCTTGGAAAATTCCATAAAATGATGTCATGGCTTTAGAAGCTTCTGATAGGCTAATTGACATCATTTGAGTCAATTTGAGGTGTACCTGTGGATGTATTTCAAGGCCTACCTTCAAAGTCAGTGCCTCTTTGCTTGACATCATGGGAAAACCAAAAGAAATCAGCTAAGACCTCAGGAAAAAAAATTGGAGACCTCCACAAGTCTGGTTCATCCTTGGGAGCAATTTCCAAACGCTTGAAGGTACAACGTTCATCTGTACAAACAATAGTACGCAAGAGACGTGTTCTGTCTTCTAGAGATGAATGTACTTTGGTGCGAGAAGTGCAAATCAATCCCAGAACAACAGCAAAGGACCTTGTGAAGAAGCTGGAGGAAACAGGTACAAAAGTATCTATATCAACAGTAAAATGAGTCCTATATCGACATAACCTGAAAGGCCGCTGAGCAAGGAAGAGGCCACTGCTCCATAACCGCCATAAAAAAGCCCGACTACGGTTTGCAAATGCACTTGGGGACAAAGATCGTACTTTTTGGAGAAATGTCCTCTGGTCTGATGAAACAAAAATAGAACTGTTTGGTCATAATGACCATCGTTATGTTCGGAGGATAAAGGGGGAGGCTTGCAAGCCGAAGAACACCATCCCAATCGTGAAGCATGGGGGTGGCAGCATCATGTTGTGGGGGTGCTTTGCTGCAGGAGGGACTGGTGCACTTCACAAAACAGATGGCATCATGAGGGAGGAAAATTATGTGGATATATTGAAGCAACATCTCAAGACATCAGTCAGGAAGTTAAAGCTTGGTCGCAAATGGGTCTTCCAAATGAACAATGACCCACGCATGCTTCCAAAGTTGCTTAAGGACAACAAAGTCAAGGTATTGGAGTGGCCATCACAAAGCCCTGACCTCAAATCCTATAGAAAATGTGTGGGCAGAACTGAAAAAGTGTGTGTGAGCAAGGAGGCCTACAAACCTGACTCAGTTACACCAGCTCTGTCAGGAGGAATGGGCCAAAATTCACCCAACTTATTGTGGGAAGCTTGTGGAAGGCTACCCGAAACGTTTGACCCAAGTTAAACAATTTAAAGGCAATGCTACCAAATACTAATTGAGTGTATGTAAACTTCTGACCCACTGGGAATTAGATGAAAGAAATAAAAGCTGAAATAAATCATTCTCTCTACTATTATTCTGACATTTCACATTCTTAAAATAAAGTGGTGGTCCTAACTGACCTAGACAGGGATTTGTTATTAGGATTAAATGTCAGGAATTGTGAAAAACTGAGTTTAAATGTTTTTGGCTGAGGTCTATGTAAACTTCCAACTTCAACTGTATATTGATGTTGCTGTAATACTACATCAGCCAGTATGCTTCAATAGGACAAAGTGGAAAGAGTCACTCTATGTGCTACCATTTGGAATTATAGTGTAGTGCAGAATGCACTGCTGAAATATCTGGGTTGTATATAACAATATACACAAAATATTAGGAACACCTTCCTAATATTGAGTTATACCCCTTTTGCCCTCAGAACTGCCTCAATTATTTGGGGAATGGCCTCTACAAGATGTTGAAAGCTTTCCACAGGGATACTGGCCCATGTTGACGCCAATGCGTTCCACAGTTGTGTCACGTTGGCTGGATGTCCTTTGGGTGGTGGACCATTCTTGATGCACACGGGAAACTGATGAGCTTGAAAAACCAAGCAGTGCTGCAGTTGTTGATACACTCAAACCGGAGAGCCTTGCACCTACTACCATACCTGTTCAAAGGCCCTTAAATCTTTTGTCTTTCCCATGTTGTCTGAGATCCCCAAAGACTAGAAAGCTGCCGTGGTCATCACCCTCTTCAAAGGGGGCGACACTCTAGACCTCAACTGCTACAGACCTATATCTATCCTACCCTGCCTTTCTAAGGTCTTCAAAAGCCAAGTTAACAAACAGATTACCGACCATTTCGAATCCCACCGTACGTTCTCCGCTATGCAATCTGGTTTCCGAGCTGGTCATGGGTGCACCTCAGCTACGCTCAAGGTCCTAAACGATATCATAACCGCCATCGATAAGAGACAATACTGTGCAGCTGTATTCATCGATCTGGCCAAGGCTTTCGACTCTGTCAATCACCACATTCTTATCGGCAGACTCAACAGCCTTGGTTTCTAAAATGACTGCCTCGACTGGTTCACCAACTACTTCTCAGACAGAGTTCAGTGTGTCAAATCAGAGGGCCTGTTGTCCGGATCTCTGGCAGTCTCTGTGGAGGTGCCACAGGGTTCAATCCTCGGGCCGACTCTTTTCTCTGTATACATCAATGCTGTCGCTCTTGCTGCTGGTGATTCTCTGATCCACCTCTATGCAGACGACACCATTCTGTATACTTCTGGCCCGTCTTTGGACACTGTGTTAACTAACCTCCAGACGAGCTTCAATGCCATACAACTCTCCTTCCGTGGCCTCCAGCTGCTCTTAAATGCAAGTAAAACTAAATGCATGCTCTTCAACCGATCGCTGCCCACACCTGCCCGCCCGTCCAGCATCACTACTCTGGGCGGTTCTGACAACTACAAATACCTAGGTGTCTGGTTAGACTGTAAACTCTCCTTCCAGACTCACATTAAGCATCTCCAATCCAAAATTAAATATAGAATCGGCTTCCTATTTCATAACAAAGCATCCTTCACTCATGCTGCCAACATACCCTTGTAAAACTGACTATCCTACCGATCCTTGACTTTGACGATGTCATTTACAAAATAGTCTCCAACACTCTACTCAGCAAATTGTATGCAGTCTATCACAGTGCCATCCGTTTTGTCACCAAAGCCCCAAATACTACCCACCACTGCGACCTGCATGCTCTCGTTGGATGGCCCTAGCTTCATATTCGTCGGCAAACCCATTGGCTCCAGGTCATCTATAAGTCTTTGCTAGGTAAAACCCTGCCTTATCTCAGCTCACTGGTAACCATAGCACGCGCTTCACCACCCGTAGCACGCGCTTCAGCAGGTATATTTCACTGGTCACCCCCAAAGCCAATTCCTCCTTTGGCCGCCTTTCCTTCCAGTTCTCTGCTGCCAATGACTGGAACGAACTGCAAAAATCACTGAAGCTGGAGACTCATATCTCCCTCACTAGCTTTAAGCATCAGCTGTCAGAGCAGCTCACAGATCACTCCACCTGTACATAGCCGATCTGTAAATAGCCCATCCAACTACCTCATCCTCATACTGTTATTTATTTTATTTATTTTGTTCCTTTGCACCCAAGTATCTCTACTTGCACACTCATCTTCTGCACATCTATCACTTCAGTGTTTAATTGCTATATTGTAATTATTTCGCCACTATGGTCTATTTATTTCCTTACCTCCCTTATCCTACCTCATTTGCACATACTGTATATAGACCTTTTTCTATTGTATTATTGACTGTATGTTTGTTTATTCCATGTGTAACTCTGTGTTGTTGTTTGTGTCGCACTGCTTTGCTTTATCTTGGTCAGGTCGCAGTTGTAAATGAGAACTTGTTCTCAACTGGCCTACCTGGTTAAATAAAGGTGAAATAGAAATTTTAATTAAATTAAATTCACCCTCTGAATGGCACACATACACAATCCATCTACACTGATTGAAGTGGATTTAAATGGTGACATCAATAAGGGATCATAGCTTTCACCTGGATTCACCTGGTCAGCCTATGTAATGGAAAGAGCAGGTGTTCCTAATGATTTGTACACTCCGTGTATTCCACTTACTATCTGAATGTCATGGATACATTGTAAGCTGATGAATTTCAAGCAGAGAGAGACAGGTGATACTGTATCAGTTGACAAGTCACGTAAGAAATGGTACAGTGTTGCATGGGGCAGAAAAATTGCATATCAAGTTATAGTCAAAAACTGCATGGAAAATTACATTTACCATTTACTATTCTTTCTATTCTGCACTTAAAATGTCTAGTATTTTTCGCTATTGAATAAATGGTAGTTAAAATGACTAAAGGGTAAGCCTATCTCATGTATCGGGGACTAAACGGTATTGGTATGTCATGGAAAACGTTGATTGTGCATGAATGACTCAGGGGTGAAAGATGTGTGAAACCCCAAAGAATGCACAACCAAATGTTCTGAACATTAGATGGGGGGGGGGGGGGGGGGGCATTACAAGTGTTATCAGTTTAGAGTTTTGTACTTCATGTTTAGAAACTATATCATTTGCATCTGAAGAATTTGCCAAAGTCATCGAAAGAAAACTACAAGATGCCAGAGCAAAATACATATGTCTGATAGTACATACACCAATGGCCATAGGAAATAACAAGGATAACGTAGTGTTTTATAATGTGAACCCTCCCTGACATGTCCTTAACTGTGTCCATAAAGCAGCATCTCTTCACTATTCAGCAACATCTTGAAAACACCATTATACCGTAGCAGACATTTTAGCCGTTGTAGAAAAGTGGTGATTCTGCAAACAGGGATTATCTGGGGTTACAACAACATATTTATGTAGCATGAAATGCATTATGGGTTATATTCTCAATATGGCGGCTGCTATGATCCTTTACGTTCAACTCTTCACTATCCAGAAGCACAGAAGAATTCACAGGAACTAGCCGTTTTCATTAATCAGGCGGCTCGTGTGGTCTACATTTTCATGGCCACCCAATGGACATTGAAGAGAACAATGTTGTGATCATTGTATTTTTTTTTGCCTGTGGCAAGGTTACATAGATTAGAAAACTGGCAAGGTTACATAGATCAGAACACAGGTTAGATTGGTCTCAATCCGAAATGTATTAATCATCTCTGGAGTGGGGGTGGAAAGGTCGAAGGGTCTTTAACATAACTGAATTTTAACCGGAGGTGTCATTACAGTGCACATTACCAACACACACACACACACACACACTTAGACAGAAATAAGTGTCTCTAATTACCTCCCCAAAGGCAGTTCTAAAAGGTGCACTGAACTAAGAATAGTGTATGCATGTGAGATGTGGGTTTTCTCTTTGTAGTCTACTGCATCATGTGGTCCCTCCAGTATGGGCAGAGTAATAACCCACTCCACATGACATACCCACTATCCAACTAGCCACTACCCAGGATGGGAACAGCTGTGTGGATTTGGAGAAGGCTGACTGTACACTATATAATCCAGCAGTGTGAGTGGAGACTCCTGCTCACCACTGTTGATTTAGCTCCGTTGTCTCTCTGTGACTAGGGCATACCCACTACAACCAGCGGCATCTAATATGGCGTTCCTTTTCATTCTGATATGGTCTGACCCAAACGGACACATTGGATAGAATCTAATTCTCTAATCATTCATTCCAACAAATGTACAAACAATTACAACATGAACATCACCATAAAATTTAACCGCCACAATGTTAACCCCAAAAAACTACAGACAGGCTCAAAAGCATATCTTGTGTTTACCTGTGACCACCATTCCACCAACCAATCAGTGACTTGGCAGAGAGGAAGGGGAGGAGATGGAGGAGGAGGAGGAAGAAGAGAGCGATGACTCACCCGGTCTCTTTTCGTTTCGACCTTTTCGACCCCCACATAGCCGTACTTTAGAGATAAGGACTAAGATCTGTTTCTGGCACAGAGACTTGTTGCTCTTGGGACAGGGCTTCCTTTTGTTGGCTACAGGTCGGTTTTGTCCGTCGTCCTTGACCGCCCGTTTCTGTCTGATGAGAGAGCTGGCGAGAGCTGCCATCTTCCCCCCCTCTCACCTTTGGGAGGGGGGTGTCTTCCTACCCAACAACCCCTCTCCTGGTGGGGCTGTCTCTGTCCTCAAGCAGCAGAGAGAGATGGGAAGGTCCAGGGAGAGCCCCAGAGGGGGGAGAGGGGTTCTACGCGGTGTTGGGGGTATGGGGGTTAGGTTCAGAGCCCCCTGGAAAAGGAAAGAGCCGGAGAAGGTGAAAGTTCAAGTGCAGTCAAACATCCAATGTTGACCCTCCAGTGTGATGATAAATTAATACAGCAACACTAAAAAAAACACCCAAAACAAAGACCAGTAAGGTCACATCATCAGTCAAAATAAAGAAGGGTGATTGAGGTTAGAATGTCTGGTCGATAAAAAAACATGTAAAGACATCTCCATTTCTTACATTTTTAACCCCACCCATCTTGTCCCTCACGACCAAATCACCAGACAACGAAGTTCAAAATATTGCAAAATCACTAGCCTATCCTATAAGTGTACAATCCCCCCAAAAGAGACAGAGCTCTTTTCTCTGTCATATAAAAATTACACTTCTTCCAGTGAAGAGTGAAATCATTTTGAAGCTCAAACAGCATAAAAATATACAGGCAGTCACCATGTAGTTTCTGGATGCCCAACTTTGCCTGCCGTGGAAAAGCAGGCGTCAGGAATAATGAGCGGAGAAACGGCGCGGTAATCCAGCAGACTTAGATCCAGTGGCAGCATACAGGCGGGATGGTGACGGACTCACAAGAATGAAGCCGGGAACGGAACAGAGGGATGGACAGAGAGAGATTTCTCTTCCGCCTCTTCTGGCATACTCTTTCTCCACACAGCCCTCACCTAACCCCCCCCTCCCTCCACCCAAAGCCAGCAAGTTAGTGTGAGAGTGTGTGTGTGTGTGTGTTTGCGTGTGCGTGTGTGTGTGTGTTTGTGTGTGTGAATTTCAGCAGCCACCATCAGTAGAGGTGACATTCATGAGAGAGAGAGAGAGAAGGAGAGAGAGAGAGAGGGGGAGAGAGCGATAGTGGAAAAGAGAGAGTTAGGGGGAGGGAGAGAGCGGCTGTGATGGGAGAGAATGAGATCGACTGGGAATGAGAGGAAGAGGAGAGAAAGAGAGAAGCAGAGAGAGGCTGAGGAGAGAGAAACCATGCAGCCACCTCTTAACGCTCTTAGAAGAGATACAATTTCTCTGTCGCGCTGCCTCCCCATCCATCTGACTGTCCGTCAGAGGTGGAGAGCGAGAAAGAGAGAGAATGTGTGTGTGTGCGTGCATGCGTGCTTAAGGTGCATGCATAAACACAACACTTTTGGGTACATCCCTGCATATGGTATGTGTTTCTGTTTGGTGTGTCTGCTCTCTGTCATTCACCATCTTCGTTACACTAGTATGTCATGCTGACTCTCTCTGGAGACTCTGCTGCATGTCTCCCTCCCTTTTCCCTCCGCTATTTCCTTCTCTCTCCTCAAACTCCTCATATGAAATGGAGGGTAGAAAAAGCAGGTTTGCTTACAGAGACGGTCATTGAGTGTCTGTCAAGGAAGGCTGCTGGCTTACGCTAACCGTGACAGATACACGACCTGGGACAGATTGAGTTAGACAGCCTCCCCCCTTCCCTCCCGCCACAACACCCACCACAGAACACCACCGGCCCTGGCTCTCCAAGCCCAGTCTATCACATACACTCATCCAGTCGCACACACGCACGCACGCACGCACGCACGCACGCACGCACGCACGCACGCACGCACGCACACACACACACACACACACACACACACACACACACACACACACACACACACACACACACACACACACACACACACACACACACCACACACACATTGACACTCACACTCACACACAGAAAAACATAGAGTGCATTCGGAAAGTAGCAAAGGGTCTGAATACTTTCTATTATTTTTTATTTATTTATACATTTGCAACAATTTCAAAAAAACGGTTTTCGCTTTGTCATTATGGGGTATTGTGTGTAGATTGATAAATAAGACAAATCATTTAATCAATTTTAGAATAAGGCTGTAGCGTAAGAAAATGTGGAAAAAGGGAAGGGATCTGAATACGTTCCAAATGCACTCTATGCAAAGTTCCTGGGTAAACCCTTCCTGGAGAAATTGCTTAGTTGGTCATTAACATTGAACATATATATGCAGTATTTACAGTTAAGAGGCTCATGACGGGCCGGCTCCCACCTGTCATGTTATCCTATTTGTCATCGTTGTTTACCTTGCATGGTTAGCAAAACTGTTATTGAGCATAAAATCACCCACAGTAATTAACTCGTCCCGTCCCTCACACCCCAATAAAGCCTATCAATCACTTCCATTTTATTTGGCATGGCACCTCTTTTACCATTCAATCACCATGGAAACCAGCAGTGGAAGCAAGTTGAAAATGCAAGGTCGATTTACATTACGCCTCCTCGATTGGGAGCAAGGTCAACACTGATTGACAGGTGACAGTAGACGTCCGGTCTCCACGGGGAGGAGGAGGGAGAAGGAGGAGGAGAGCGGAGGGAGCGGGGGTGGTGTGGGTTAATACAGTTAACATTGACAAGGAAACAGGAAATATGTTTTCCTTCCATCTGAGCCTCCCTCTGTCTGTCTGTTTGCATGCACTACTTTATACAGAGCACATACAGACAGACACACGGACAGATGGACACACAGGCAGAACTCATGCCATAAGACGAGCAGAGTGGAGAGAGGAGACCAGAGTCAATCTCCTAATGGAGAAGACATTACACACATTGCCAAGACTTTTACAACTCCTTCATCTCTCTATATTAGAAGTCTAATAATAGTAGTGTAACACCTAATTAACGCTAAGTGAGTGTTTAGTAGATGTAAGGTGGGGGTCAAGGTTAGCAAATGTTGGGAGCTTTCATTCATTTCTGATTAACATTATCAATGTGATTTAAAAAAACATCTGTATTTGTTTGTTGTATTCAAAAACACTTGTCACTTGTGATGTATTGAGATACAGGGGAAGAGATGGAGAGAAAGGTGGATGAATATTTGTGTTTTTAGATGACTTTGTGTTTTGAATGTAGTTGCAGGGACTTTGTGTTTCTCAGTCTGTCTCTGTGGCTCTCATCATAGAGGACGGCTTAAGTGCGACCTTGATCTGCTTTTCCGAAGCTACTGCATTCCACAGAGGACCCCAAGACTTGCCTGACAAATGTGGGCATCCCTTCCCTGAGTTCCCCTTCATTGTGGGGGGGGGGGGGGGGCACAAACACAGGCGCACGCACACACACACACAAGCACACGCACACACACAGGCACGTCCAAACAGTTGGCCCAGTTCTGTCTCTCTGTCACCCCCTCGCTTTATCTCTCTCCCTCTCCCTCTACCTCTCTCTTTCTATCACTGCTCCACACAGATGACAGGAGGTATCCTTCAGTAATCCCCCCACCATTATGTAACCATGTGGAATACCAGCCTCCCGGTTGCAGAGATGATATTTGTAATGTCCATGACCTCCCGGTCAGCTCCTCATTAGCAGTGAGCTGCAGATATCATTTCCATTCTCTGGTATTTACTCAGACCGCCTGGTAATTATGTTTGAGGCCTGAGTGCCGCTCTGCATTATGTGTGTTTGAGTGTGTGTGTGTGTGTGTGTGTGTGTGTGTGTGTGTGTGTGTGTGTGTGTGTGTGTGTGTGTGTGTGTGTGTGTGTGTGTGTGTGTGTGTGTGTGTGTGTGTGTGTGTGTGTGTGTGTGTGTGTGTGTGTGTGTGTGTGTGTGTGTGTGTGTGTGTGTGTGTGTTGTGTGTGTGTGTGTGTAGGCATGCGTGCGTGCGTTAAAGTAGAGGGGTCTGAGTTAGTGAGGCTTGCAGGCGGGCAAGCAGCTGTGGGGCTGTGGGGCCATAGTTTGTGTGTGTGTGCATTCATCTGTATGTAACGTTAGTGCCCAGTAACCAGATGTTTAGAATATTAAGTCATGTCCATCAGAGTAATCATCAGGTTGTGTTTATTGGGCTTATAACATCAATGTCACATTTTCAAACAGACCAAATGGCAGTCACTCAGATCCATAAACATTTCCATTACTGTTGCATAAAATATTAGGTAAAGATCCATGTCATATAGCAGGGAATGTTGCATTGGAATTGTCATCTGGTTCAGCTACCCCATTCTGTGAACGTCAGGGGATTTGTAACGAAAGCCATTTAGACTTCAAGGAAATTTGAGACAGCGATGTTTTGACTTCCACCTGCAATCCAGCACAATCCTCTCTTTAGATGGTCTCCTCAATTTCCTTCCCTCATTTCCCCAGGAAAGAATGTAAAAACAAATATGACAGCTATATTAATATGACCCTTAATCTGATGGATTAGGAGAGGAGTTAGGATAGTATTGGGCACACAAAATCGTGTGATTTCAGAGTTAATCTACCGAGAACAGCTTCTCATCCTCCCAAAACCTCTGAGTCCATTTTTCACATTTAACTACACAAGTCAGTTAAGAACAAATTCTTACTTACAATGACGGCCTAGGAACAGTAGGTTAACTGCCTTGTTCAGGGGCAGAACGATTTTGACCTTCTCAGCTTGGGGATTCGATCTAGCAACCTTTCGGTTACTGGCCCAACGCTCTAACCACTAGGCAACCTGCCGCCCCACAAATACAGACAGTGACAGGAACGAAAAGGGGCGCTGAGGACAGAGATGTGTGTGTGTGGGTGGGTGTGTTTATGCACGTGTCGGTTTGTGAGAGTGTGCGTGTGTGCGCCTGTGCGTTTGTTTGTCTCTTTTAAAGAGAGGAGGAGGGACAGAAAAGAATAGGTGGCGAGAAGTAGATGTAACTCAGATATCCCAGGAGTCTCGGGGCCATAAAGATCACAGTAATATATCTGAAAGACATGCAGAGATAGGGACATACCACTGTACAGCAGAGCGCCTGACTACATTTACTGGCCTGAGTGGAATAGAGTGGAAAGAAAAAGAGGCTATAAAACAGATAGGTGGAGAGAGGTTTGTGGGCTCTATATTGAATGATGTTACTTCATGTGAATTTAATAACTTTTTTGTGAATGTGGTTTCCTCTCTGTCAAAGACAATTGAGAAAACTGATGGAAATCCTTTGTATTACGTTAAGGGACATTTCCCTTCTGTACTTCAGTTTGATCCTCCTGGTGTAATGGAGGTGATGGAGGTAATTGGTAACTTAAAGATATTAGCAGCAGGCCATGATGAGATTGGTGCCTATTTGGTGATTTCAGTGTCTCAAATCCTTTACGCACAGCTGCACGTTATATACCAGGTCGGCTGGCCTTCTCTAGTCAATAGTAGGCTCAGTCACTGGTACACTTTTACAAAGCCATTTTGGGTTTACTACCATTTTATTTGGCCATTTTTATTGTTCAGAAATGTGGTGGGTACTCTCTTCGTTCGCAGGACTTTATCCTGCTACCTGTTCCAAATGTCCAAACTGAATTTGGAAAATGGGCTTTTATGTACTCTGCGCAATCGCCCTGGAAAGCCTTACAAAATACTTTTAAACTCGAAGACCTTGTCTCGATTGGTGTTTTTAAATCATTGATGAAGGATTTTGAGGCTGATTCCCTGACCTGTCAATGTTTTTAATTTACAGTTTTATGATTTAGTTATACTCTTGTGAATTCTATGTTTTTTTACTAGATTACCTGTAGTTTTTAATGTGGTCTGTCTGTAATTGTGTAATGACTTGGTGCTGCGATTAGTGATCGATTCATTTATACAGTTGAAGTCGGACGTTTACATACACCTTAGCCAAATACATTTAAACTCAGTTCTTCACAATTCCTGACATTTAACCCTAGTAAAACTTCCCTGTCTTAGGTCAATTAGGATCACCACTTTATTTTAAGAATGTGAAATGTCAGAAAAATTGTAGAGAGAATTATTTATTTAAGCTTTTATTTCTTTCATCACATTCCCAGTGGGTCAGAAGTTTACATACACTCAATTAGTATTTGGTAGCATTGCCTTAAATTGTTTAACTTAGGTCAAACGTTTCGGGTAGCCTTCAATATGCTTCCCACAATAAGTTGGGTAAATTTTGGCCCATTCCTCCTGACAGAGCTGGTGTAACTGAGTCATGTTTGTAGGCCTCCTTGCTCGCACACGCTATTTCAGTTCTGCCCACAAGTTTTCTATGGGATTGAGGTCAGGGCTTTGTGATGGCCACTCCAATACCTTGACTTTGTTGTCCTTAAGCCATTTTGCCACAACTTTGGAAGTATGCTTGGAGTCATTGTCCATTTGGAAGGCCCCTTTGCAACCAAGCTTTAACTTCCTGACTGATGGCTTGAGATGTTGCTTCAATATATCCACATAATTTTCCTCCCTCATGATACCATCTATTTTGTGAAGTGCACCAGTCCCTCCTGCAGCAAAGCACCCCCACAACACCCCTGTGCTTCACGGTTGGGATGGTGTTTCCTCGGCTTGCAAGCCTCCCGCTTTTTCCTCCAAACACAACGATAGTCATTATGTCCAAACAGTTCTACTTTTGTTTCATCAGAACAGAGGACATTTCTCCAAAAAGTATGATCTTTGTACCCATGTGCAGTTGCAAACCTGTAGTTTGGCTATTTCATGGCAGTTTTGGAGCAGTGTGATGTCAATTAGCCTATCAGAAGCTTCTAAAGCCATGACAACATTTTCTGGAATTTTCCAAGCTGTTTAAAGGCACAGTCAACTTAGTGTATGTACATTTCTGACCCACTGCAATTGTGATACAGTGAAATAATCTGTCTGTAAACAATTGTTGGAAAAATTACTTGTGTCATGCACAAAGTAGATGTCCTAACCGACTTGCCAAAACTATAGTTTGTTAACAAGAAATGTATGTAGTGGTTGAAAAATGAGTTTTAATGACTCCATACTAAGTGTATGTAAACTTCTGACTTCAACTGTACAATCATAATTAGTAAGTTTTGTTATCTGTTTTAACAAACCTTTTTATTGTTGTACTTATGTATTGTATATAATTTTTTTGTGGTGTGGTTTTCATGTAAGCCATTGGGCTTCCAACCAGACCTGCACACCGTTTTGTTACTTTTTGTTCATTTTTATCTGTACTGTTTATTACTTGTTTTCTTTGGTGCAAATAAATTAAACAAAAATACAACTAAACTAAGCGTTGAATGATTTGAATAAAGAAGGCAATAAAATATCTGCAGGGCCAGTAAACAGATATCAATGACGTCAATTACTGGAGGCGGCACAACCATCCAGTATTAATCAGTGGTTGACCAAACTGTGTGAACTCATCACCGCTGCAGCCACAGCTGACACTCCAAGGCATTCTGATGACGGCACTGAACTAGTCATGCTCGTCAAAACGTTACCATGTGATGATCCATTTGGCTGTTTCTGCATAGCTCAAGACTGTAATAGCCCACTGAGCTAAAGCATCAGTGCTATTTGGAAGCTAACTGTGGTGGCTGGTGGATGGTCTGATGTACTGTAAATAACCTGCATAGTAGATTTCAGCACCATGGACAACGATACCATGGACAGATCCTGAGCTCTGACATTCAGCACCGCTGAGTTGTGGATAGCGGCCGTCTCAGGGACAATTGGTATGTCATTGGAAGGTTATACCTACTAGTCTATTGATAATCACCAAAAAGTTCTCAGCTCTGTCCGGGAGAGGGTTTGCAGAGTGTCCATCCTGTTTGTCCCTCTTGAGCCACCGTAGCAACAACATAGCCAGAAACACTTCCTCAGAATAGTCTGAATGAATCTAAGATAAATCCAAAAATCGTTTTTGCTGAGGAGGTCTTAGTAATGCAATTTTACATCCAGCTCAGATGTTTGGTGCAGTCTTTCTCAAGTGGAAAAATGTCTCTAGTCTCTCGTTTAATGACAACAGACACTTCATGTTCCCATTCCATGTTCCGATTCCTAGTACTGTTGACCAATCACCATCAAATGGGCTTAGACTTCGGGTACCAAACTTCTACTTGCCTCAAGAAGAAAATGCGTGTGCAGGAACAGGCAAAAAAATAATCTGCCGAAGACCAAATCAAACAAAAATGTCACAAAGCTGTGTCATAATATACGTATGCAAGAACTGTTTTGACTGGGAAGCATACGGTAAGCTTTAGAGCATCTGCAAAATGACTAAAATGTGAGGTGGAACAGTCTGTGAGGGACAGAGGATTACACTCAAGAAGAGGGTTCTGTTCTGAACACACCAGGTAGTTGTAACGATCGTTGTTGGAAGGATGGTCAGACCAAGATGCAGCGTGGGGTAGGTTAATCATTTTTATTTATGATAACTGGCACAAAACAAGAAAGAGTAACCAACAAAACGTACAGCCTTGTAGGGCTAAAAAGCAACAATACAAAATCAAGATCCCACACACAACAGGTGGAAAAGGGCTGCCTAAATATGATCCCCAATCAGAGACAACAATAGACAACTGCCTCTGATTGGGAACCATACCAGGCCAACATAGAAATACACAAACTAGAGTACCCACCCTAGTCACACCCTGACCTAACCAAAATAGAGAATAAAAAGGCTCTCTAAGGTCAGGGCGTGACAGTAGTCAAGAGCACAGGAAACAGCACCCGGTGCCAGACAGGAAACAGCATACAGTGCCAGACAGGAAACAGCACACAGTGCCAGACAGGAAACAGCACACAGTGTCAGACAGGAAACAGCACACAGTGCTAGACAGGGAACAACAGCACACAGTGCCAGACAGGAAACAACAGCACACAGTGCCAGACAGGAAACAGCACACAGTGTCAGACAGGAAACAGCACACAGTGCTAGACAGGGAACAACAGCACACAGTGCCAGACAGGAAACAACAGCACACAGTGCCAGACAGGGAACAACAGCACACAGTGCCAGACAGGGAACAACAGCACACAGTGCAAGACAGGAAACAGCACACAGTGCAAGACAGGAAACAACAGCACACAGTGCCAGACAGGAAACAGCACACAGTGCAAGACAGGAAACAACAGCACACAGTGCCAGACAGGCAACAACAGCACACAGTGCCAGACAGGGAACAACATCACACAGTGCCAGACAGGGAACAACAGCACACAGTGCCAGACAGGGAACAACAGCAGGGCAAATACACAACAACTACAGATCATGGAAACTCAGAGGTCTCGTCTCATGGACCACTGATGTATCTACATTGTAGCTGTACTTACAGTACACTCAACGTTACTTGTGCAACGTAATCATTAGGAGCAGTGTGTTGTTAGGAGACTTGTTTGGTGACGTGTGTAAAAGGGAGGAATGATTGCTCTTGGACGTGACGGAGTTAACAGCTTATGTTAGTCTCCTTTACTATGTTGTTTGACTGTGATTAAATATCACTGATAAACAACGGGGCTGTAAATACTCTATAAATAACATCTCGGCGCTCCCGTTCTATCCAAAGCTATCCAAATAGCACTAACCACCACTCCAAATGATGCTTTCATTTTTGTTTTTAATTAAAATATTTTAAGAGCCTTACATAAAAGCATTAGTGGTCGCGAGGCTTAGCGCAATACCCATTTATGTGAGATTATGGTAAGAGACATGATGTGGCCATGCAGAGTTAGACAGCACTGGTGAAAACAGAGAGTGATACTGACAAACTGAGAGCTAAATAACCTCACAGTGAGGACACTGTGTGGGGAGAAGTGGAGAGAAGAGGACACTGTGTGGGGAGAAGTGGAGAGAAGAGGACAGTTTTTGGGAGAAGTGGAGGGAAGAGGACAGTGTGTGGGGAGAAGTGGAGAGAAGAGGACAGTGTTTGGGGAGAAGTGGAGAAAAGAGGACAGTGTGTGGGGAGAAGTGGAGAGAAGAGGACAGTGTGTGGGGAGAAGTGGAGAGAAGAGGACAGTGTGTGGGGAGAAGTGGAGGGAAGATGACAGTGTGTGGGGAGAAGTGGAGAGAAGAGGACAGTGTGTGGGGAGAAGTGGAGAAAGGAGAACAGTGTGTGGGGAGAAGTGGAGAGAAGAGGACAGTGTGTGGGGAGAAGTGGAGAGAAGAGGACAGTGTGTGGGGAGAAGTGGAGAGAAGTGGACAGTGTGTGGGGAGAAGTGGAGAAAGGAGAACAGTGTGTGGTGAGAAGTGGAGAGAAGAGGACAGTGTGTGGGGAGAAGTGGAGAGAAGAGGACAGTGTGTGAGGAGAAGTGGGGAAAGGAGAACAGTGTGTGGGGAGAAGTGGAGAGAAGAGGACAGTGTGTGGGGAGAAGTGGAGAGAAGAGGACAGTGTGTGGGGAGAAGTGGAGAAAAGAGGACAGTGTGTGGGGAGAAGTGGAGGGAAGAGGACAGTGTGTGGGGAGAAGTGGAGAGAAGAGGACAGTGTGTGGGGAGAAGTGGAGAAAAGAGGACAGTGTGTGGGGAGAAGTGGAGGGAAGAGGACAGTGTGTGGGGAGAAGTGGAGAGAAGAGGACAGTGTGTGGGGAGAACTGGAGAAAAGAGGACAGTGTGTGGGGAGAAGTGGAGGGAAGATGACAGTGTGTGGTGAGAAGTGGAGAGAAGAGGACAGTGTGTGGGGAGAAGTGGAGAAAAGAGGACAGTGTGTGGGGAGAAGTGGAGGGAAGTGGACAGTGTGTGGGGAGAAGTGGAGAGAAGAGGACAGTGTGTGGGGATAAGAGTAGAGAAGAAGACCGTGTGTGGGGAGAGGAGTAGAGAAGAGGACAGTGTGTGGGGAGAAGAGTAGAGAAGAGGACAGTGTGTGGTGAGAAGAGTAGAGAAGAGGACAGTTTGTGGGGAGAGGTGGAGAGAAGAGGATGGTGTGTGGGGAGAAGAGTAGAGAAGAGGACAGTGTGTGGGGAGAAGAGTAGAGAAGAGGACAGTGTGTGGGGAGAAGAGTAGAGAAGAGGACAGTGTGTGGGGAGAAGAGTAGAGAAGAGGACAGTGTGTGGGGAGAAGAGTAGAGAAGAGGACAGTGTGTGGGGAGAAGAGTAGAGAAGAGGACAGTGTGTGGGGAGAGGTGGAGAGAAGAGGACAGTGTGTGGGGAGAAGAGTGGAGAAGAGGACGGTAGTGGGGAGAGGTGGAGAGAAGAGGACGGTGTGTGGGGAGAAGTGGAGAGAAGAGGACAGTGTGTGGGGAGAGGTGGAGAGAAGAGGACAGTGTGTGGGGAGAAGTGGAGGGAAGATGACAGTGTGTGGGGAGAAGTGGAGAGAAGAGGACAGTGTATGGGGAGAAGAGTAGAGAAGAGGACAGTGTGTGGGGAGAAGAGTAGAGAAGAGGACAGTGTGTGGGGAGAAGAGTAGAGAAGAGGACAGTGTGTGGGGAGAAGAGTAGAGAAGAGGACAGTGTGTGGGGAGAAGTGGAGAGAAGAGGACGGTGTGTGGGGAGAAGAGTAGAGAAGAGGACAGTGTGTGGGGAGAAGAGTAGAGAAGAGGACAGTGTGTGGGGAGAAGAGGAGAGAAGAGGACAGTGTGTGGAGAAGTGGAGAGAAGAGGATAGTGTGTGAGACTAGAAGGTAAATACAAATAGAAGAGAGCAGGAAAACAAACATGACAAAAACATGATAAAGAGATGAAAGGTGAGAAGAGGGATAAAAGAGAAGAAGATAAAGAAAGTAGAGAGAGAGAAAAAGAGCCGTGTGAGTTTACAGCGAGGTCCCAGTCCTGTGCTGAGTGAGAGAGAGAGAGCTGAGGAGTGGGCTCATTTTCACAGAAGGGCTTTGCAGCTAGCCCAGGCGTGAATCCCTGAGGAGCAGTTCGTGAGCCCAATGCTCATCTTTTCCCATTCCCTCTTTCATTCGGTCTCTCTTTGCTCTCTCACTCACCAAGCTGGCTTCAGCTCTGCAAGGAAAGAGAAAACAGCCCTTTAAACTCTGACTCACATATGCATAATGCATGGTGAATGTGCATAATCACCAGGTGTCTCAATTATCACCCCCATGCATTTAACTGTTTTCATTATTCTTCCTCCTCCCTTCCCCCAGCAGCTCCACACTCAACTCTCCTCCTGTATCCTCCTCCCTCTCTCTCTCCATTCCTCCCTCCCTCTGTCTCTCTCTCTTCTCTCTTCATGCTAATGGACAAGCCCCCAGTGATACCACCCACGTTGTCTGCCACTGCCCAACAAGGGCCAGTCAGCTCGCACACACAGCCAGTCTCCCAGCCATACTGGAGAGGTAGATTTAGATGTATTGGCCCCCGGGGGCCGGAGGTTACCCTTATCAGCTGCTCCTCGCAGGCCTCTGCTCGGGCACTCTCTGTCCCTACCAGCTGTAGAGCCTCATTAAATCATCCGCATGATTAAACCAAACTAATAAATGAGAGGACACCAGTTCACTGAGCAATGGGACGATCTTAGCTGGGTAAATTAGAAAGAGAGTGTCTTCAGACGTGAGTTCTACTGGATGAACTCCTGGCCCTGTGGATTAGACTAATATCTCCGTCAGGGCGACTCTCAGCATAGAGACGCATTACTGTAAAGCATATGGACCAAATCTGTGATGTAACCTTAAAAAAGGGATGCATATATAAAGTGTTGAAAACAGAACTGAAAATAACCTTGGTTATTTTCTACAGTAAAAAGTTTAAATATTGCCAGATCCGCTCTCTGTCACGCCCTGATCTATATCACCTGTCTTTGTGCTTGTCTCCACCCCCCTCCAGTGTTCGCTCATCTTCCCCATTATCCCCTGTGTACTTATACCTGTGGTTTCTGTTTGTCTGTTGCCAGTTCGCCTTGTTTGTCATGCTTACCGGCGTTTGTCCTGTCAGCTCCTGTTTTTTCCCAGACTCTCTTTTTCTCGCCCTCCTGGTTTTTGACCTCTGCCTGACCTGACCATGAGCATGCCTGCTGTCCTGTACCTTGCCTCTGTTGTTGTAATAAACATTGTTACTTCGACACGGTCTGCATCTGGGTCTTACCATATCCTGATAGTACGAATTGGCCATGACTGACGCAGTAGACCCGGGCCAGCTGCGCGACGCCATCTCCTCCCAAGGTCCCACCATCGGGAGGCATGAGGAACTTCTTCGTGGCCTTATGGAGGGGGTCCAAACGTTGGCTGAATGCCATGACCAGGCATTGGATGGTTTGCTGAAGCAATTCCGCAGGTTGTCTGGGAGGCAGCTTACAACGGTGGTAACCCCAGAGCCCCTCAGTAACCCAGCTGCTAGCAGCGCCGTCTCATCGGCCACTCCACCTTCTTGGGAGCCCCGTTTAACCCCCCCCCCCCCCCCCCCCCGGAATGCTTCAATGGAGAGTCGAGCCCCTGCCGGACGTTTCTAGCTCAGTGTGCCCTCATTTCCGAGCTTCTGCCATCCTCCTTCCCCTCGGATCTCATCACGCTGATGTCCGGGAGGGCTCTCACCTGGTCTACTGCTGTATGGGAACAGCAGCTGGCCATATGTGTTAGTCTGGAGGGATTCAGGGCAGAGGTGAAGAAGGTTTTTCACGCCCCGTTCTCCAGGAGGGAAGCTTCCCGGAGGCTAATCCAGCTTTGGCAGGGCTCCTGCAGTGTGGCTGACTATGCGGTGGATTTCCGCACGTTGGCAGCGGAGAGTGCTTGGAACCAGGAAGCACTGTTCGATATGTTCCTGCATGGCGTCTCGGAGGAGGTCAAGGACGAGCTTGCTGCTCGGGAGTTACCTACAGATCTCGATTCCCTCATCGCTTTGATCATCCGAATCGATGTGTGACTATGGGAACGACAGAGGGAGAGGAAATTCAATTTCGCTCGCACTCCCAGGGATCCCACCTTGCCTCCGAGTCAACCCGGAGCTCCCGGTGGTCTCATTGCTGAGAGGACCCAAGGATTCCCGACCTGCCCCAAAGGCTGCCGGAAACGGCTGAGTCACCGCTTCCTGAGCCTATGCCACTAGGCAGAGCTGGGCTGTCGCCAGCGGAATGGAAATACAGGATCCACACGAAGAGTTGTCTGTATTGCGGGACTCTTGGACATTTCGTGTCCCCTTGACCTCTAAAGAAGCCAGGCTCACCGGTAAGAGCAAGGACTCTGGTAGGCCATATGGAGAACATTTCTGCTTCCCTTGCTCGCACCCCTTTTCATGCCATTCTGCTGTGGGGAAACCAGTCCAAATCTCTCCGGGTCCTCATTGACTCTGGGGCCGACGAGAGTTTTTTGGACGCTACCCTGGCTTCCGAGCTGAACATCCCCACTCAGCCTCTCTCCACTCCCATGGATGTTAGAGCGCTGGACAGGCGCTCTATAGGCCGATTCACCCACAACACCACTCCCATCCACCTACAGGAGTCAGGGAACCACAGCGAGGCTATCCAGTTCCTGCTCATCAAGTCCCCTCTGATTCCCGTTGTATTGGGATTCTATTGGCTCCAACGACACAATCCCCTCATTAACTGGTCTACTGGTGCCATCATGGGCTGGAGCCTGTTCTATCGTGCCCATTAACTGAAGTCAGCACAATCTGACGTCTTCCTGGAGGCTCGGAAGGTGCCCGGGCCTCTCCGCCATTCTGCAGAGTACCAAGACCAGGAGGTGTTCAGCAAGGCCCGGGCCAAGTCGATTCCGCCGCACCGACCCTATGACTGCCGGATTGACATTCTCCCTAGCACCACGCCGCCCCAGGGACGTCTGTACTCTCTGTCGGGACCGGAGACCAAGGCTATGGAGACTTACATTGGGGACTCCCTAGCTGCTGGATTTATCCGTCCCTCTTCCTCTCCTGTCGGCACAGGCTTCTTCTTCGTGGAGAAAAGGACATGACCCTGCGCCTGTGCATTGACTACTGGGGACTCAACAACATTATGGTTAAGCACTGTTACCTTCTCCAGGGGGCCACTGTGTTTTCTAAGCTGGATCTACGGAACGCCTACCACCTGGTGCGGATGCGAGAGGGGGACGAGTGGAAAACCGCCTTCAACACGACCAGTGGCCATGTACAAGCGTTTGTCCTTGGATTTTGACCTCTGTCTGACCTGACCCTGCCTGCCATCCTGTACCTTGCCTCTGTTGCTGTAATAAACATTGTTACTTCGACACGGTCTGCATCTGGGTCTTACCATATCCTGATACTCTCAGTGGTTACAGTCAGAGTAAGGTGGGTGGACAAATTCATTTTAACTGGTATGATTCATGTTTTGACCTTTTCAAGGGAAAAGTCTGCCATTTGCACATCCTGTTGAACATATCGTTTGTAACACATTATGCAGATAATAGAGAGAATAAGAGAATGACACATTGTATCTGAGAGCCTTAATCACTTAGTCACTAATATCTGGTGGGTAATGCTTGGGTCCCTTGTGATCACTGAAGCCTCACTGTGGAATTTTTAGTCTCCTAACATTTGCATTTTTGCAGACACTCTTATACAGAGCATCTAGGGTTAAGTGCCTTGCTCAAGGGCACATTGGTAGATTTTTCACCTAGTCATCATAGGGATTTGAACCAACAGCCTTTTGGTTATTAGTCCAATGCTCTTAACCACTAGGCTACCTGCCACCCATTCAGGACAGAGCCTAGCAGCCAGCCAGTAATCACCCTTCCCAACCCCAAATCTGTCCTCTCACCTGTGGTAGAGGACAACCCTCGGTTCACACCATTCAGCCTTCATCTATCAACTCGCTAAGCCCGTCTGTCAACAGATGCCCTGGCAGCGCCTGCAATGCAGATATTAATATGATACATTCTAATCTACCTAGTGGACACATAAATAAGCCTACAGATGCCCCTCACATGCCATGTGGATGTGGGTGTTGGGCTGCCGGGGGAGACCACTGCAGTGTGAAGAGGGAGGGGGGAGGGAGGCAGGAGGGAGAGTGTGAGTATCTCCTCTCCTCTGTCTCTCACTGTCACCTGTCTGTTAGATCTGTGAATATGATGCGACGCGATGTCCCATCCAGCTTCTCTCACACACATGTTTCATGGAGAGATACAGCCAATGAGAGAAGAGACACACACACTTCAGGATAATCCGCCTGTGTGTCCTCAACTGCTCTTTACAGTACTTGAGTGTTCTCATGTATCTGAGAAATCTTGATCAGATACTCAGGCACTGGAGTGTGTGGGTAGACAGAGAGAAATTAAATGAATCACTCCCCACTGGGCACAGACGTCAATTCAACGTCTATTCCACGTCGGCTCCACGTCATTTCATTGAAACAACGTTGATTCAACCAGTGTGTGAGCAGTGGGTCATCAAATGTCCTGATGAATTCATTATGGACCTCTGACTCCAGACCATTTACTCAAACACACATTGATTTCAGATGGAGCTACTCAATCATGGTGGTGCACAATGACCGTGTTTTTAGGGAAAAGTTGCGTTGCCATAACCTAAGGATAATGAATGCACATTTCTATGAAAGTAAATGAAGTGGTTCTAAGACCATTCCACTTGCAGTCCCTTCTCTGTGTATTGGAATGGGTCAGTGCTCATCCCTATTCAGTTATTTGGCAGTCAATACTCATGGGCCTGTCACATGCTGCTAGCTTGAGGGATGAGTTGTGAGTGACTGTAACCTTTACGTTCCCAGACTAGGCCAGCTACTGTCATATGATTCTCCTCCTACATCTTCTGTCTCGACTCGCTCGCCCATCTAGACTGGTAGACGGTGGCTCTTCTCATTTCGGTCCTCTGTTGGACTGGAGCCCATCTCCAGAGGCATGGCTCACAGAGCACTTAGTCACACCGCCACTCACTGGGCTGTGGGTGTGCAGGATGCATGACACTGATACGGCAAAGGACGGATTCAAAGTTTAACCAGCGAACTTGGTTTACTTTTCGAGCTTATGTCGGTTACTGTTCAACCAAAGGTTTGGGCTAGCGTTAATGTTTGGTTAAAGAGCTGGTGCTGGCTTTGGGTTTAGGATTAAAGTAGGTTGGAAATTAATTTGAGCTACAGGCAGAGTTAGAGTTGGTGCTATGATCAAGTAGTATACCATATCTTCCAAAGATGTAACGTGAAGCTTGTTGCCGATCTATTGAGGAATGGTATTAAAATAATAACAGTAAAATAGCAATGTATTGATCTGCGTTTTTTCAAGAAGGGGGTTAAAAAGAAAATGCGGTCTTGAACTGTACTTTTATCTGAGCGTGACAGGCTAGCTGCAGAATGGGCCTCCCAACCTGACATTGAGCTGGAAGTGCAGCAACGGAGTGAGATCTGATTGTTCTTTAAATGGCAAGTGGAGGGGGACAATGTAAGAGATTGGGATGCTCGCCTGACAGAGCAGCTTAGACTGGAAGAATAGAGGAAAGAGTGCATTTGAGTGAGGGAGAGAGAGGAAGAGAAAGTGAGGGGGAGAGAGGAAGAGGAGAGAGGAATGACTGATTTCCCCCATCGACTCTTAATCCAGTTTTCAATTGTCAACTTCACCGAAGCAATTTCACTTCAAAGGCTTTGAGACATGGCCAATTACGTCGCATCCAAGATTTCCTTTTGGAATTCAAAAATATATCATTAAAGAGAATTTTAATTAATATAGAGTCACGGGCAGAAAATACATCTTTTAGCTGTCTCGGTGTTCATATGAGGACACAGAATGGATCCCATTCACCAAGGCTCTTTCACAACCATTAAGTCGCTCCTCCAGAAACCATGAACAAATGAAAGTGACAGATCCATTGTAGCATAGAGTGACTTGCTGGGACCCACTCTAGTGAATGTGTGAATCTTATTTAGACTACCAATTCTAGTGAGCCAGTGAATCTGACACACCTACTCCAATATGCACAAGAGAATTAACATACCCAATCTGGTGAGGCCGAAAATCTTGCTAGCATGTTTTTTGGGGGGGGTTCCTTTGAACAGAGATGGAGAGAGAGAGGATATGGGGATGAGGGACTAGTGGGGTTGGGAGGGGGAAAGACACATGTGCAGACTGATAAATGTGGAGAGACGACAGGGGAGAGGGAGGATAGAGACACAGAAAATACCCAGTTAATGGAAAGGGATGATAGAGACACAGAAAATACCAAGTTCATAGAGAGAGAGGATAGAGACACAGAAAATACCCAGTTAATGGACACGATTTATTCCTCAGCAAATCCTACCCTCACACCCCCACCCCTCCAAACTCCAGCAGCCATATCCATTCTGTTTCGCCCCAGAAACTATGAATTCTTTCACTCTGTTAATGGAGATTAATGGACACAGGCAACAATATTCCACAGAAAGGGAAGGAGAGAGAGAGAGAGAGAGAGAGAGAGAGAGAGAGAGAGAGAGAGAGAGAGAGAGAGAGAGAGAGAGAGAGAGAGAGAGAGAGAGAGAGAGAGAGAGAGAGAGAGAGAGAGAGAGAGAGAGAGAGAGAGAGAGAGAGGCAGAGAGAGAGGCAGAGAGAGAGGCAGAGAGAAATAGAGAAATAGGGAATGGGGGTAGGTAGAAACAAGAGCAAAGTGAAATATAGATGTCATTAGGGAGAGAAGAAGGGAACACTGAGTTCCGCTTTGAAAAACACCTTATCACAGCGGCTCTAAAGAGGCCCTCCGTCGGAGCAAGGTGTTCCCCTAAGGATTGCAGCTTATTGTCCCTGCCATGCTCAGTGAGAGAGCTAAAGGGGGTTAGTCACACACACACACACACACACACACACACACACACACACACACACACACACACACACACACACACACACACACACACACACACACACACACACACACACACACACACACACACACACACACACACACACACACACACACACAACACATAGTCCAGCATGGCGCAGCATGACCCAGTTTGGCCCAGCATGGCGCAGAATGGCCCAGTTTGTCCCAGCATGGGTCAGCAGAGCCCAACATGGCGTAGCATGACACAGCATGGCCCAGCATGGCTCAGCTTGGCCCAGCATGACCAAGCAATACAGTAACACTATCACCAAGCCCATTGTCTCTGCTCAACATGGAAACATGTTACAGCACAGCAGAACACAGTAGAGCATAGAGGAGTCAGGCAGAGCACAGTAAGGCAGGGCATGGCACAGGAAAGAACAGTTCACAGTAGCACAGGTAAGGCCAGCTAATTGTATATGAATATGTAACTAGCCAGGAGTCACGCTGCTTCAGACAGCTGCCAAGAGTTCCCATTATCTGAGACCGTGTCAAACGGCCAGACTGTTTCAGACGGTGTCCGACCGCTGCAGACTATTGACAGTAAACAGTCAGAGTGCTGCAGGCTGTTTGGGACAGTGTGTGTGTGTGCTAAAGTAGAGAGTCTGAGTTAGTGAGGCTTGCAGGCGGCCAGGCAGCTGAGAGGCTGTGGGGCCGTAGTTTAGTTGGTTACATAACCAGAGCTGTGACAGACTGGGGCGTCCAACATTGAGAGAGAGGGGGCTACAGCAGAGTAGTTTCCAGGAAACTCAAAGGGCCTTAATCTTCTTATCCATGGCAGATTGGTGCATGTGTCTGTGTGTTGTGTGTGTGTGTTGTGTGTGTGTTGTGCAGTTTGTTTGTCCTAGCATCCCTCCCACTCATAGTCTATTCTTCATCCCTCAATATCCTACGTGCTTTTCATCTGTTTAACCCCAATCTTCTCCACCTCTGTCTGTCATCCGTATCTATCCCTTTATCTCCCACATTCCCACAATCCCTTCATCTCTTTGTTTCATCCTCTCTATCCCTCCTTCTCTGTCTGTCCTATCCTCTGTGATCAGAAGATGAAAGATCCCCTCGGAGGAGAGAAATAGAGGGTGTTCTCTCTCTGCCCACTGAGACGGCTAGGGATTCTCTCTGCCTCTGGCCATGGGGCAATGGAAGGGGTGGAGGGGTGAGGTGGAGAGGCAGGGAGGGTGAGGGAGGCAGGGTGAGGGAGGGGGGCTATGGACTGGATTCTGCTGATTGTGGGAAATGATACCCACCAACTCCTCCTGCAACTCCAACAGAGACAAGCCTTGGGGAGAGAATAGGAGGAGGAAGTGGAAAGGGGGTGGGGGTGGCAGAGAATGGAAAGTTAGAACAAGCGGTTGGACCAAATCCAACAAGGAGAAGACAGAGGAAAAGAAGACATGAACAGAGACAGACTCTTAGAGGGGGGAAAGAGGTACTTCTAAATCGAGCCATATCCTTAAGGAGAGCTCTTCCATTCCCCCAATTACACACACACACCCGCATACCAGAGGAGGCTGGTGGGAGGAGCTATAGGAGGACAGGCTCAGTGTAACGTCTGGAATGGAATACATGGAAAGGAGTCAAACATGTGGTTTCCATATGTGTTTGATACCATTCCATTGATTCTATTCCAGCCATTACAATGAGCCCGTCCTCCTATAGCTCCTCCCACCAGCCTCCACTGAAACATACATATATATACACACACACACAGACACTTGTCCAGTGCTCTCATCTTTTTGCCTCCCCAGCACCACCTTCATCAATCCTCCTCTCCCTCTGTCCTCTACTTCCCTCATTTCCTCTCGTCCTGGTCTCCCTCTCCTCCTTGATGGTCTTTCTCACACACCGTGACTATCTCTCACCAAACAGAGCAGCCACCGGATTAAGAAAGAAGAAGAAAGTTAGTGTAGGCAGCCAGCGCCTCCTGCTGGCCACAGCCAGAACAGATCCAGCCATGGTGTCCTTGAGAAGCAGAGCAAGGGTAGTGTGTTATTGATTCAGTGATTCATTGTGGTGGAGGAATTAATCTATGATTACAGAACTAATCAAATTCATCGGATTCATTTGTCTTGCTAAAGGTCGCTCCATCTTTGTGAATAAAATATGGGTGACTCTGCTGATTCATTTGTGTTAATAGGCGTGTTTACATGTAATACTTTCTAAGCTCTATTGGACTCAAACATAGGCAACTTCAGCTGAGCAACATAGAATGAGGTATGTCATGTTCTAATTGATCGAGAGTGCTTAACTGAATGAGGCATCATACCTCAACATGCTGAATATTGATGCTGACTGTAATACTCTGATTTCCAACATAATTTATAAATGACTAAATATCTTCTAACGCTTTAACTGTGTTTAATCTCAGAGGAGATTCATATTGATGTGAAGGCAATGATGCCTGACTGAAGGGTGCCATGCCTCACTGTCTGCCTCTTCAACTGAGAAGGGGGTCTGATCAGAACAAGGGGGAGAGGAGAGATGACACAGTGATGATGAATATTTGTTCGTTCCTGTTTCATCAGTACCAAACACCAACCAAGAATTTACAGTGCATTCAATTCAAGCACATTTGGAGCCATTTGACATTGTGCTATTTAAATTAGAATTACCTTTCATCTTCAGAATACGACACTTCAAGTTGGATATGGAAATGAATCAGTGGGAACAACGTTGTTTCTATGTTTTTAAATGAAATGACGTTGAACCAATGTGGAATAGAAGTTGAAGTCTGTGCCCAGTGAAAAAAGGCTGTGAAGCTACAACCTTCTCATTGTGGATCTGGTAGGACAAAAAAGCATGGCCAATTTTGTTTCCCCTCCATGTTGTCCATCAGGTTCTACTGGTGACAGGGCGACATGTTGCGTGGACTAAAACACGTCAAACCGGGTGTATCACAAAACATGATGAAATTAATTAGCCAGCTACAGTACATTTGAGAAACATTGAGAAGTGTTTTTTTGTCAAATTAACCAGTTATCTACCTTTGATAAACAGCCAGCTAGCTAGCAATAGCTAGCTGTTAGCTTGCTAGCTAGCTGGCTCCAATGCCAATTTCAAGTCTTTCTAAACTAAGTTATTTCAGAATGAAAGTTACTTGGTTAGCTTATCATGATGTGGCATTATGTTAGCTAGCTATCCACAGCTAGATCATGTGATCATGTGAACATGCTTGTTGTGTTGGTTTCCACTAGTTACCACAGCCACAAAGTCATAATTGACTATGTTGTAAAAATTCATGAAAACCTTAATTTAAGGTTAGGCTTAAGCATAAGGTTAGCACTGTGGTAAATGTTAGGTTAAAGGTTTAGGTTTAAAATCAAAATTTAAGATTTTCTTTTTAAATAGGCCGGCTTTATAGCTGTGGTAACTAGTAACTACTGTTCTCCCTGGTGCACTTGTTCGTTGGTGAGCTGGCTGCTCGTTCTAAATAGTATAATCTAATCTGTTCAAAACAGTGGCAGCATGTGCAGCAGTGGTCATCGGTTTTTGTCATGCAAAAGTGAAATAGGTGTATTTATGCTGCTGTTCAAATGCACAGATTGCTTTATATATATTTTCAAATAAACTACTGGTAGTTTGAAAACGTGGCAGTATTCTGTCATGCTGCTTTAGTTGATAACTCCCACCATCTCTTGCCCTGGGTATTCAGCCAATCAGCTTCCTCAGCTGACAGAGAACACACATGCACACCTCTATCTCATGCTAGCTTCTTTCTCTCTCTCTGTGTATCCGTCCCTCTCTTTCTCTCTTCATCTCTTCATCTCTTCTTCAGCCTGAGGCCTCTCATTAAACCTGGCTCATCAAAATTGGTGAGTAACAAGTGTGTTCACTCCTTGTCATCATGGGGTGAGGTATTGTAATGTTAAGGAGCCCTTTTATCTCTAAACGGTCTGAGTTTATTATTTTTTACCTTTATTTAACAAGGCAAGCCAGTTAAGAACAAATTCTTATTTACAATGACGGCCTACCCCTGCCAAACCCTAACCCAGACGACACTGGTGCAATTGTGCACACCCTATGGAACTGATACAGCCTGGAATTGAACCAGGGTCTGTAGTGACACCTCTAACACTGAGATGCAGTGCCTTAGATCGCTGCGCCACTCAGGAGCCCCGAGTGTATACAACCTCACCTTACGTAACTATCAATTACTACAGTCCTTATCTGTATCAGAGACAACCCTTCTCACAGCACAGCAGTGCCTCTGACTGTGGTTTGGAGATAGTGGAGGAGAGGGTAGGGAGAAACACAAACTTTTTTTCCTTTTCTCTGTATTTCTGCCTTTGTCATTGTCCTTATGGGACCCCATGCGGTTAGTCAGAAGTCTGGGGGAGTGACAGTGTGTGACAGAATTAAGTGACTGGAAGAGAAAGGAGAGGGGGGGGAGAGAAGGGGAAACAGAATGAGAGAGAGAGCTTTGGACCCCTACACGGCTTCGCAGCAGAGGTTTAAATCCTTTAACACGATTTCCCTCATCCTATTACAGACATGGTTATGGGAAGTGAGACTGTTAAATACAGCGTGTGCGTGTGTGATGCTAATGGTAGCATAAAACATTTCATCAACATTCAAATCAAAACCACATTCACCAACTCCTTATCTGTCTTTGAATTTCCTTCATCTTCCCTTTTCACCCTCTCCTCTCAGCATCAGTAAAAGGTCAAATGAAGGTGAAGCTTCAATCTTTCCTTCTAACAGAGAGACAGGGGACTTAGATGTATCGATGAGGTATAAGACGGAGACATGTCAGTGAGATCAAAGACACTCATTACAACTCAGATCCCCCCTGCATGGTTCACACACCCACACCTCTCTTTCTTACACTCCTTCCCTCCTTCCTTCCTTGTCTGACTCTCTCTCTCTATCTCTCATTCTCTCATACACACTATGTCTCTCTCACACTCTCTCTCTCTCTCTCTCTCTCTATTTATCTATCTCTTTCTTCCAGCCTACAGCTGACAATCATGTGACAGCCAATAGAAAGATGAGTTGTATTAAAAGGGAAGGGAGGTAGAGTGTTAAAAGCCTTGGGAGCATTGCGGTCATTGAGGGGGACACTGTCAGTAGGATAGAGACACATTGCACTTTAATTATACATGCAACAACTTGTGTAGTCTACTGTAACTAAACAGAGATTTGTCCAGTTTAATCCTAAAAGGATTGTCCCACTCTTGGTTTCTGTCACTGTTAACTGTGAGCCATGCTCCATCCCACTGACTTTCACTGCAGGACCTGCTGCTGAGGAGATGATGGGTGCAGTAGGTGAGGAAACAGCGACACCCTCTGGGTAACTGGTGTAAATATACTGTACCAGGCGTTACTACAATGTCTTCTAAAGACAAACCCGTTTCATACGTAGTTACATACATTCCTATTTTTGCTATTTTTGTACTGCACGGTGAACAGAACAGAACTAAATAGAACTGCCGTGAATTTTCTCCAAGCCTGAAATACTTTCGCATGTAACTTCCCTTAACCATACCTATTTTGGAACCAATTATAAGTTGAAATGCATACACAGTTATTCCAAATGCCTCATATCAGAGTAACTACCATTATAATTTAGTTCACTCAATGTGTCCATTTCTCTATCCAACCTTTCCAAAACAGGAAATAAAGTTGAGATTCTGACAATCTTGGGAGGAAACATCATTTATTGAGCTCCTGTGTCCGTCCCTTTAAAGAATCCCCTTCCCCACTGCAGTATCACCTTGAAATGTGTCCTCTTTGAAGCGTCTGCAGGGACTCTGACAAGGCGGATAATTGGAATGGTGGAGGTTGTGACAAGGAGCAGGTCCAGAACCCACAGCACCTGGACAGATTACAGGAAACCCTATCAGTATTCCCAAAGGGCTTCAGAGGTGCATGCATGTATAGGACAAGGCTTTGGAGAGAGAGAAGCTGTGATAGAGTGAGAGCTAAGGTGTGTGTGTGTGTGTGTGTGTGTGTGTGTGTGTGTGTGTGTGTGTGTGTGTGTGTGTGTGTGTGTGTGTGTGTGTGTGTGTGTGTGTGCGTGCGCGTGCGCGTGCGCGTGCGTGGGTGTGTGTGTGCGTGTGTGTGCGTGTGTGTGGACCACAATTAGCTATCACAGCCTCACTGCAGAATTAGACGTTTATCCACGTTTCAAATACATTTTAGAATGTTAAGGGTTAAGGTTTTTGATAGGGTTAAAACAGGAATAGGCACTCATTCCGAATAGCTATGGTAAGGGTTAAGGTTTTTGATAGGGTTAAAACAGGAAGTGTAGGCACTCATTCCAAATAGTTACGGTAAGGGTTAAGGTTTGGGATAGGGTTAAAACAGGAAGTGTAGGCACTCATTCAGAATAGTTACGGTAAGGGTTAAGGTTTGGGATAGGGTTAAAACAGGAAGTGTAGGCACTCATTCAGAATAGTTAAGGTAAGGGTTAAGGTTTGGGATAGGGTTAAAACAGGAAGTGTAGGCACTCATTCAGAATAGTTAAGGTAAGGGTTAAGGTTTGGGATAGGGTAAAAAAATAAAAAATAATTAAGTATCCACTACTGGGATTGAACTCGCAGCCTTCTGATCCAGAATCATTGGATTACACCTATCCACAACATCCAAAACCCCCAAAACCCAAGCTTGCTTGATGGTAATAACAGTTACTGTTGCCCCTAGTGGCCGGCATTTCCCGACGACGTCAGGACATGGATAGACGTCCAATTTCAAAGTCACTCTTGAGCGATCTGCTTGGGTTTATGATACTCTATATAGGCTATGTTGGCAGTCCGTTGCTTTACAATGGGAGGACAGTGTAAGAGGTTCGATTTTAGGAGGACCATCATTTTAGAAGCACTCGTGTGTGTAATGTGTTGAAACCCAAATTGATTGAACACACCTCTCACCAGAGAAAACCGACGGTGAAAAACTATAACACTCCAGGAGATGAGGTGCGGTGAAATAATCAAGCATTCAGTGGGAGTGTGAAATGACAAGGATAGAGGAACATAAATCACACTGCCTTACGAGACGACACAGACATCACACCTGCTCCTGACACACAGACATAGCAGCCGTGTCTGGATCATTACCAGTGGTGTAAAGCAATTAAGTAAAAATACTTTGAGTATCTGTATTGTACTATTGATGTTTTGGACTACTTTTACTTCACTACATTCCTAAAGAAAATAATGTCCATGCATTTTCCCTGACACACAAAAGTACTTTGGACATTTTGAATGCTTAGCAGGACAGGAAAATGGTCCAATTCACACACATATCAAGAGAACATCCCTGGTCATCCCTACTGCCTCTGATCTGACGGACTCACTAAACACAAATGCTTCATTTGTAAATTATATCTGAGTGTTGGAGTGTGGCCCTGGCTCTCTGTAAATTATATCTGAGTGTTGGAGTGTGGCCCTGGCTCTCTGTAAATTATATCTGAGTGTTGGAGTGTGGCCCTGGCTATCTGTAAATTATATCTGAGTGTTGGAGTGTGGCCCTGGCTCTCTGTAAATTATATCTGAGTGTTGGAGTGTGGCCCTGGCTCTCTGTAAATTATATCTGAGTGTTGGAGTGTGGCCCTGGCTATCTGTAAATTATATCTGAGTGTTGGAGTGTGGCCCTGGCTCTCTGTAAATTATATCTGAGTGTTGGAGTGTGGCCCTGGCTCTCTGTAAATTATATCTGAGTGTTGGAGTGTGGCCCTGGCTCTCTGTAAATTATATCTGAGTGTTGGAGTGTGGCCCTGGCTCTCTGTAAATTATATCTGAGTGTTGGAGTGTGGCCCTGGCTCTCTGTAAATTATATCTGAGTGTTGGAGTGTGGCCCTGGCTATCTGTAAATCAATTTTGAATAATAAAATTGTGCTGTCTGGTTTATACTTTTACTTTTGATACTTAAGTATATTTTATCAGTGGCGCAGTGGTCTGAGGGACTGCATCATAGTGCTGGCTGTGCTGCTAGAGATTCTGGGTTCGAGTCCAGTCTCTGTTGTGACCGGGAGACCCATAGGGTGGCTAACAATTGGCCCAGTGTTGTCTGGGTTAGGGGAGGGTTTGGCCGGCAGGGATGTCCTTGTTCCATCAAGCACTTGTGACTCCTGTGGCGGGCCGGGAACAGTGCACGTTGACACGGTCGCTAGGTGTACAGTGTTTCCACCAACACATTGGTGCTGCTCGCTTCCGGGTTAAGTGGGCATTGTGTCAAGAAGCAGTGCGCCTTGGTTGGGTTGTGTTTCAGAGGATGCACGGCCTTCGCCTCTCCCGAGTCCATACGGGAGTTGCAGCAACGAGACAAGACTATAAATACTAATTGGATACCACGAAATTGAGGAGAAAAAGGGGTTAAAAAAAGTATATTTAAAACCAAATACTTTTAGACTTTTACTCAAGTAGTATTTTACTAGGTGACTTTCACTTTTACTTGAGTCATTTTCTATTAAGGTATCTTTACTTTTACTCAAGTATGACGATTGAGTACTTTTCCCGCCACTGATCATTACTTGTAATCAGGTAGTATTTAATATAGTCTTACCCTCTAGTCATTCGACTGAAACATATGGTTTGGTGACAGCTGGTGTACTCAGGGGCCTTGTACCCTGCTTATGAATCAACTTTCATACCTGGAGATTGGTTATCGGGATGTGTTCCCCAATAGATAACATTATCCTTAGGTCCTTTGAAAGAGGCCTACATCATCCCATTTAACAGACTAAACCTACTCACTATGTTTACTCTTTTCCATTGTCACACACTTTGTATCAAAGGTATGAATGGCCATGTGACTTGTCACATAACCGAAAGATGTGAAGTATGTAGAATGTAACAAATCAAGCTAATAGCGGTGATTTCAGCACCATGGACAGCGGCGATAAATGCGTTCCGGAAGTTCCGAATTTCAGCACCACATAGCAGTGTATACCGACCTTCACTCAGGTACTCGACTATTTCTTCACAACTATCTACTGGGATAACCCCAATTTACTCGAACAAGAGGCCTACACACGCCATAGACTGGTGTGCCATATTTGATTCTAAACATTTAGGCCTACCTTAAAGGTAGAATCAGTGATATGCCGTAGATGCAGAACGTAAACAGCATAGTGGGTCAATTTCCGCAAAACAATTAAGAGTATTGAAGGGCGAATCTCAACTTCTCCGCTGTTTTGGTCCCGTGACTGCCACGATGTTCACAGCGTGAAAAGAACACGTGCACATGCGCAGATACTGTGTGTGACAGTGTGAGACAAAAGTGTTGCATCTCGCTCATCTCAATATCTCCGCTGCTGCTCGTGGTAACGTCACTTCGCTGAGCTTACTTTTAGAAATGGTGACTAATAGGGAATTAATCTGCAAATAATTGAAATAGACAATGATTTATTAATTGACACGACATCTACAGAGTATAGACTAAATAGGATTAAAGCTCAAATCCATTTCTGTGTGTGGGTACACTCACAAGTTATGTCCACCAGAGAGCACTATTCTACTGCGCCATGTTGAATGTCCTAAACTTCTCTCCCCTCCCACATAACCATGGAGGGATGCACTCACAGTGGAGTCATTTACTGAGAGAGAAAAACACCACCTCGCAAATACACTGCACATAAAGCATTAGCTCTGTATAGAGCCCAATAATATACACTGAGTGGACAAAACATGAAGAACACCTGCTCTTTCCATGACATAGACTGACCAGGTGAATCCAGGTGAAAACTATGATCCCTTATTGATGTCACTTGTTAAATCCACTTCAAGCAGTGTTAATGCAGGGGAAGGGACAGGTTAAATAAGAATTTGTAAGCCTTGAGACAATTGAGACATGGATTGTGTATGTGAGCCATTTAGAGAGTGAACGGGCAAGACAAAAGATTGAAGTGCCTTTGATCGGGTTATGGTAGTAGGTGCCAGACTGGGTTTTTCACTATCAACAGTTTCCCGTGTGTATCAAGAATGGTCCACCACCCAAAGGACATCCAGCCAACTGGACACAACTGTGGGAAGAATTGGAGTCAACATGGGCCAGCATCCCTGTGGAATGCTTTCGACACCTTGTAGAGTCCATGCCACGATGAATTGATGCTGTTCTGAGGGAAAAGGGGGTGCAACTCAATATTAGGAAGGTGTTCCCAATGTTTAGTATACTCAGTGTATATTGTATCTGTGTGTGTGTGTGTGTGTGTGTGTGTGTGTGTGTGTGTGTGTGTGTGTGTGTGTGTGTGTGTGTGTGTGTGTGTGTGTGTGTGTGTGTGTGTGTGTGTGTGTGTGTGTGTGTGTGTGTGTGTGTGTGTGTGTGTGTGTGTGTGTGTGTGTGTAACAGCATTGTCCTGTCTTGTGGTCTTGGCTATAGAGAGAGTGGTCAGTATAATTAGGTGCTCATTAGAGTGCTTTGTGCTCCTGCCTTAAAGTCGATGGAAACAGACTGATGGGGTTTGCCACTGGCTCCAATTAGCACCTGGTCAGAGAAGACTGTACGCAGAGCCCTGGCTACAAAACACACCCAATACAACACTTTCTATGCATCACACGAATGCTCCGACATTACCGTGTAGCACAGCAGCACATGGAACGCCATCCTGCTACCAACACACGTACATTCACAATCACAATAGGTACAATCACCTGTACCTATTTAACCCAGTCCTCACACAAATGTATACCGTAAGCATACAGTTGATTATGACACAGTGTATTACACAGACAGCGTTCTAAAACGCAGTGCCTCACCAAATCCTGCTCTTATTTTGTCCGTTTTGTTTTTCTCCCACTCACTCCCCTCATCCTTTCCCATCTCTCTTCTCCCTCCCTCACCTTATTTGAGGATGTGTACGGTGATGACTACTGTCTGTGAGACCATGGCCCAGACTGAGATGAATATAGATGAACAACATTATATGTCTGAAATAAAAGGTTTGATTCAAGCCTTATGGCAGAAGTTCCGCACTATAGCACGATTAAAATGTAAAGCCAATGTTCCTGCTTTCGCAGAGACTCTGCATCCACGGTAAACACGGCATAGGTCAGCTCAATCTGAAATTACTTTTACGTTTCAGTCGCGCTATAGCACTGAACTTTCGCGATACTGATTTAATATAGCCTGAAGTTGTTGACATACACAGGCGGGGTGGGCTAGGGGTTGATGTGTGTGTGTGTGTGTGTGTGTGTGTGTGTGTGTGTGTGTGTGTGTGTGTGTGTGTGTGTGTGTGTGTGTGTGTGTGTGTGTGTGTGTGTGTGTGTGTGTGTGTGTGTGTGTGTGTGTGTGTGTGTGTGTGTGTGTGTGTGTGTGTGTGTGACGTTTCTTAGCATTTACAACCTCGGATGTAGAAACCTGCAAGCTATCATCTACATAACCAGGCAACAAACCCATACATTTACAACTTCATATGGACAGCTGTGTATGAACAGTCGATTCACGATTGAAACTCATAGAACTGTAGCACATTATTGACCCATGTCCTAACCTAAAGAATATGATCTCCTGGTACACACACATGCATAGGACACACAGCATGCACACAAACACACACACACACACACACGCAGAGTTGCTGAGTAAAACCCCTGGGGCTGGTTTGGGCAGCTCTTCTACTTTGTTGTTGTGGTTAATCACACGGACTCACAGAGCGGATGATGCGCCTGCAGCCGCCAGCTCTCTTCTCTGTCAGTCCTCTGCTCTCCCCTTACCTGTGATGAGTGGTCACAGACCCCCCGGGGGCACCAGCACCCAACAACCCACCCCCTCTCTCATTTTAACATGACATCTGAGTTTTGCTTGCTACAGAATAACAGCACACTGAAACACCAGCCAATAATCATATCCCTTTCCTCAGCCCATTGAATACCAAGGCTATACAGTATATATTTTACTCAGACTGAGCAAGAAAGGGGCCACACAAGGGAAAGGGGGATACCTAGTCAGTTGTACAACTGAATGCCTTCAACTGAAATGTGTCTTCCGCATTTAACCCAACCCCTCTGAATCAGAGAGGTGCGGGGGGCTGCCTTAATCGACATCCACGCCTTCGGCGCCATAAACCTCAATTGCATACTCCTCGCGTCCTCTCTTCTCACCTCCTTCTCAAAACTTATTGGATGAGAAAGTCAGAGAAACTCCTCCTCCAATAGGTTTTGAGAAGGAGGCGAGGAGAGAGGATGTGAGGAGTCTGCAATTGAGATTCTCCCAAGGTGCCACAGAAGTGAACCTCTGGCATCATAGGCTACTCTGGCATCGCCTATACCTATAACACATTTTGTAGGACTGAATGCAACATCACAGTAGCGTGGTTCATTGAAGTCATCGGATACTGAATACAGATGCTTTATTTCAAGATACCGAGACCCGGTGCAACATAGGCTATCTACTGTATCTCAGATGGGTTATCTGTCGACGAGGGAGAAGGAAAATGTTCCTATCGCTTTAACATTTTATGACGTCACCCAGATGCAGATCTCCATCTGAAAATATACTTTATTCAATAGAGTTAAAACTGCTCCGAGTGTGGACAAAACAACATTTATGTCAATATTATTTCACAGATACCGAGTGGCTTCGGCAGATAATAAGACATCCTTATTGTGGCAAAAATGGGAACCGCACTCAATCTGCAGTAGCTTTGAGTGAATTCGAGTGAGCGTGTGTCAGTTTTAAAAATAGAGAAAGAGAGAAAAATGTAAAAAGAGAGAGAGAAAAAGAGAGAGAGAGAGCGAAAAAGAGAGAGAGAGAAAAGGAAAGAGAGAGAGAACGAGAGAAAGAAAAGGAGAGAGAGAGAAAAAGAAAGAGAGAGAAAGAGAGAGAGAGATGAAACACACAAGCAGCTCTTCTAAGGCAGCAGCCGAAGAATATTCACGAGCGAGAGGCTGCAAAATAATGAACATCGTTAGGCAACAATCCTGTAAAAGTAATTATGATATGCCAAACGAAGCCACAACGGAACGGAAGATCCATTCATAGCTCCCCTTTGTAGCCAATATAAAACATCAACGACGAAACGCAAGTAGGCTAAGCAAAGGAGAGGTCTGAAACGCTGTTTGGAGAGTCTTTATTTTATTCATTTAAATAATTCGCTAATGTTGGCCTTCTCGCAACAGAGGGAGGCGCCGTGGAAATGTATCACCATGGAGAGACGGAGAGAAGACGAGCACCCTTTGCGTTGAGTTAGCCGCTAATGCGTTATACGCATTTGTTTTTATTATTGTTTTATTTTCTCTGCTTTCTCTTACGGTATCAAACATGTGGTGAGCTATCTGTCGACTAGAGAGAGAGAAGGGTGTTGTCAGAAAGAGGAAAGACAGAAGGAGGGGGCATTAGGTGTTTTGGGGGGGGGGAAGGGGGAGACAGACCGACACCGAGAAGGTGAATTGATGTGCGAAAGCCTGCGACACGTCACTTTCCTGAGAAATAATCATGCAAAAGAAAGAAATGGCGTAAACCATAACCCCATAAAACAAGAGAGCGAACAAGACGCATCTTCAAGGGAGACCCTCGCGTTCTCACGCTTATTGGGAATCTTTTGGGTAAGCCTATTCCTACCTTTTTGAAACATAATTATCATGATTTCCTATAGCTTTTATGTGTGCGCAAGCATCTGGGTGATGCGGTTGCTCTATAGGTTCTTCCCATGTATCGATCCTGGCGCAATGTCACTGTTGGGAAATGAGATGTCAATTGGCAAATCTTCCTGTGAATTTGTAACGTTTTCTTTCAACGGTGGGCTATATCAGTGGCCTTTGCCTGTTGATAAACTGTCGCCTCCTGACGTTTTGACCGTAACATTATGGCTGGCTATTATCCGCAGAACAACCCACGATGCCGAGTTGTCTTGCCGTCTTACCCAATAATAAAATGGAACCAAGACGGTCGGTATCAGATTTGATTTGAATCAGGACATGCCTATGAGTCGGACCGGGAGTGCTGCTGACCAACCGAGGAGCCATTTAGGGGCTTAATTGCGCCCATCGCTAGCCCCGTTGGCTACGTAGGGACTTATTTATTTTTTCACTTGATAAGATAATGGTTGTAGGCTTTGGGCTCTTAGAGTGCGCGCGTGCCAGATCCCTCCACCATAGGTTAAATAGATTGCCGTGTGTTTGATGGCATTTGTGATTTCTTTTAACGACCTGCAGCGACTTTTTGGTTTTACTTTTCCTGTTGAAAAGCGATATCCCAAGTATAAATACAGTAAAGTACACACACAAAAAGGTAAAACATTTTTTGTGTTTTTTTTAATACACAACTGGTAACTTCAAGGAGTAGGGCATTCAAAGAGTTGGTCTGATGGGAAGTTGTGATGTCATCGGCCTCCCTCTTACTTGAGGAGCACCCCCCACACACACTTGTGCCATGTTATGACTTACCTGGACCTCCTATTGAGATGTGCCTTTTGCTAAGTAAATCAGGTGTTAAATGAGGTGAAAAGGAGACTGGAGTGCCACTTTAAAGGCCATTTTTAATATTGATCACTGTCATCAACATACGCCCTAACAGTCACACATGTAAAAACACACACCCGCACAAACACTCCCACACAGGTATGATCAGATGCACATCACAGGAGAGTGCATTGTGACTATGCAAGTGAATGCACACACTCTCGTCTAAGGAGAGGCACATTTATATTCATTGCTGGTTGGGCAGTACTCAGTCAATGGCAGAATTCAGCTCAGACAAGAGGACCTCTGTTCAGATGGAGGTCCTGGGTACGTTTATACTCTGGCCTTCTTAATGATAGCAGATCAGTCTCTGCCCACTGATCTGAATGATGGGCTCCTAATCAGCTAGTGCTCCTAACTACACTAATGACTCCGGGTACGTCTGCGATGTGTACATGATGTATGGAGAAGGAGCCTATCAGTCCAATGATTTGGACGGTTATGAGGAAAAAGTGTGAGCTACAAGTTCGAGCCCTGGACTACGGAACTTGCGGAGCCCTCTTGAGTTGTGCTGGTTTTTAATGTACAGCCTTCTGGATCTGTCGTCTGGGGGGGAAAAGGGCATCAACATGATTGATTTACTTAAAGTGAGAACTCACAAGGGGGTTTTCCACTGACTAAAACCAACAGGCTGAGTCTAAGTCTATGGCCTGTACCCTGGCCCCATGCCTGGAGCGGCACTCGCTGTGTCATAACGCTGCCATCAAATCAAACACTACATGCAAAGGAGGGTGTAGGGCTTAAGGGTCTGCACTCACCTATGAGGCACACTCATTATTCACACTTTGACATGCTCACAGCACAAACATAGCATTTTCATATATAACAGATGCATTGAATCTACCATAGACTTTTTTGGGGCAGAGTAGAGAGAGTTTATCTTTACTGTAGCCTGTTGGAGTAGAGAGATTCACCTAGTAGACCTATACTGCATCATCTCTGTGTGGAGACTGGTGGAGTCTCGTGTGGCTGTCTGGAGCAGGCCAGGTCCAGGGAAGAGAAGGGGCTATAGAGATTAGGGATGTAGCCTAGCAGTGAGTTCATCATGGATGCATGCATGGGGCCTTTCCTCAGAGCGGATGAATAATGAAGGGTACGGCGATGTTCAGTTTGCACCAACCCCTGAGTATGCACTTCTTCTCTGGTGCCTGACACAACTAATGTGTGTTCTGTTTTACACGGGGCCAGCTTGTAGGCATCTACTGCAGCTGGATTAACATTTAAACCATCATCAGGGTGGGTGGAGCCTGCTTCTTTCACACTCAGATATTAACTTTAAGACAGTTGGCTCGGTTTTGTGCTTTTATTTTCATGTTCTGTTCTTTTTTAAGTTGTCGGCTTCTTGTCCTAAGTGAAACTTTATAACCATGCCATATCATATGCAACTTCTATGGCAATGTGTAGTGAAATGTCAGGCAGGTAGAAATGTGTGGATGTAGACATTTTTTCTTGGTAGAATGAATAGGGTTGTTTACAGAAAACGCTGCAATTTGCAGGTGTGTGGCCAGTGCAGCCATCTTTTTCATGTCTTCACCGTGTATAACAAGGTCATCTTTAGTGCTGGTTCATTTCCCATCCAGGTGATCCCTAGTCCTCTCTCACACATTTATCAGGCTGATATCAGTACAACCCTGTCTTACGCTGACTTCCGTACAGTTCCCTCAGAGGACAGGAAATCTCAGAGTACACTTGCCTATTGCGCATACAAATGATGTCGGTACGGTCCTTTCTCACATACAGCTGATCTCAGTGCACTACTTTGGTTGACCCATTCACCACCTCAATGTACTGTAGCCAGCTGTCATTGTTTTGTTCTTCATCATTTGCTACATTCACAGGCTTCACACCAAACAGACCAGTGTAGTGTGTGAATCATCGGCTGGACTCAACACTTTTCTCAAGGCAAGATCTATATTTCAGCAGCTGCCTGTGATGGTGCCAGGCTCCAAAAAGCTCTCAACATGGCCCAGTGAACCGTGGTTATTTGCCCAGATGGGTGATGTGATGTGCCTAACCCCAAATCCCCAAATGTGGCCTAGTGAACCAGGCTAATGATGCCTGCCGGGTCGCAGAGCAACACTGGCTGTACTGAGAGGAGTGGCTGGTCCCCCCCTGCCCTGCATCCGCTGCAGCTGCTGACTAAGGAGATTCCTTCGTTGTGTTCCATCGTGAGCTACGACTGACAGGCTATGGAGGCCTGATGGAAAGTGCTAGTGTTATTTAGAATGTGAAGACTAAAGTTTGAGCTTTTACTGTATTAGAAGGAAAAGAAAATGGGGAACTGTGGTCAAACATGCCACATTTGTTGCAAGCTTGTGACCTTCCGACCAGTAATGTAGAGATGATTCAAAACAACATTGTAAATGATGGAGCGGAACTCTTCCTGGTTAAACCCAGTGTTGTCCAATTAGCTTCTAGATCAGTGGCCACCAACCTTTTCTGAGTCAAGATCACTTTCTAAGTCAAAATCCAAGCTGAGATCTACCGCTCAGACTTAAAAAAGAAAAAAATGTAAAAAACGTTAACCTATGCAACATTAACCTATTAAAAACTGTTCTGTGGGAATAAGGTTTGTGCAGTAGGCCTAATACATTATCACAGCATATTGGCTATGCTTGGCCTGGCAATATTGTTCTTCTCAGACCATATTATATTTCAAAACTTGAGCTAAATAGTTCTGTTGTATTACTTGGGGCACAGCTGAGCATAAATTGACCTCATTTGCTTTTTTGTTTTTCTGGATTTTTCTGATGGTCAGTCTCAGTGGAGGGAGAGCGCAGCAGAGGATCCGCCTCTTACGTTCCCTGCTCTCTCCCTTCCTCCGGTGAGACTGACCAGAGAGAGGGGACACCGTCTTCCACCTGATGGTGGAATTCGAGTCGCACTGCATTATTTCTGCCTCATGCACAAATTCATATTGTTCCTATGACCATAGAAAGTCAAATATTCCTTGATATTAAAATGGAAACAACAAGCTGGTAATAATAACAACGCAGGCTACATTTGGCTACTCATTCATTGCAGTTGCAGTGCTGGTTGGTTGGTTGTAGCGAGAGTGGAAGTAGGGAGAGGCACGTTTTATGGTTTGTAAATGTGTTTCATCAAAACCAATGTTAACAGTGCTGAATAAAAACTTAAACATGAACTCACTCATAAAAACAGGAGTTCTTCGCTGCATTCTTTGACAGTCTCTTTCTGGTGTTGGTTTTAACAGTTCGGAAATCGCACTTGGTATCAAACTTTGCGGTGGTGTCTTGGAAGTTCCAGGCACCGTGATTTGAGCTATCTGACTGGCCAGCAATGGGCACACTTGAGTTAGCACTCGGTGCCAACAGCGCGAGACGAATTTAAAACAAATAGGAGTGCAAGGGTTTATCTTTGGCTGTTCTACAGAAATGTTTGGCGATCGACTAGGACTGCCTTAAAGATAGACCGGTTGGTGACCACTGCTCTAGATACTGTCTCCAGCCTGTCCCTTTGTCAAGGCCCGGGAGCAATTATTTCCTGATCATTCCTCTGCTACGTGTCACTATCAATTCACATACCAACAACATGACACAGGGCTGCTTATGTCCCATTTCTTAATTTCACATTCCAGACCTCTTATTGCATTCACCCTGTCACATTACAGGGATAATCAAGGATTATGAGAAGAGAGAATCTCTTTTTAACAGAGCTGGAAAATAGCTTCTATGTGTGTTAAAGTGTGTCAAATCTTGGTTCCCTCTGTGTTTCAGGGGCCAGGGATTAGTATGTAAGCGGCTCCTGTGGGTGTTAGGCCCTGATGTCACAGGACATAGAGCTCCTTCGCTTGAGGGGTGAACCTGAAGGGAAAACACAAGTAAACACAGAGGCATAATGGGAGGAGTTTCCATTTGTGGAGTCAGTGGACTGCCAGTGGGTTTTTGCGGAATAAATGCACTTTCAGGTGAAAGACCCACTATCACTTTGCTGGGGAATAGGGATTTATACCGCTGGGGGAAAAAACAGCAATGCAGTTTATTCCTGCTTTTCTGAAAACTGCCTTAAATGATTCATTTGTTTAGAAACTCAGATCCCAGCTGGACTACATTCCTGCGTCAGTTCAGGGACTAGGTTTCAGCAGCGGTGGAGGGGACAAGCCAAACAAACAAACATGCGCAAACCAGATGGTAAGCAGATAGCCAAATAGACAGAGGCAGGCCCCGAGTCAGAGCAGACAGAGGTGTTGTAGTACTGGCCCTAAAGTTCATTTGTACCTGTCCTTACAAAAAAACAACGTGAAAAAAAAAATTTGCTTTTCGAACACGTGTGTGCAAATCCCATTTGAAATGTTCTGAGTAAGATGTGTTTTTTTTTTCACATTTACATTTTTCACCCTTTTCCCTCATGAAAATATAAATTCCCCGGGTGAACTTTTTTCATCACTTCCAGCTACATCTGGTCTCCCATCCAGGGACCGACCAATACCAACCCTGCTTAGCTTTGTTGCTGGAATGAATGGGCCAGAACTTGCAAATGGAAAAAAGAAAGCGAAAGCAAAGGCCAGGGTAATAACCAAAGACAGGGGAAATTGTAGGAAAGAGGGAGGCGTTCTATTTTTTATTTTTTTTTGAAAACTATTGTTTTGCATCTATATACAATTCATTTGCTCTCGCAATAGAACATTATTTCCTTGCAATATTTTGTTTTGCTATCAATACTTTCCTATTTATGTTTTGCTTTCAATATCATTATTTTTGTTTGCAATAATATACAGTATATTAATGGCACAAAAGTAACTTGAATTATAACTCGAATCCCACTGTATAATAACACTATGACTCTATTAAAGTAACTCACTCCCTAGAGGATTCCACTATATAATAACACTATGACTCTATTAAAGTAACTCACTCCCTAGAGGATTCCACTGTATAATAACACTATGACTCTATTAAAGTAACTCACTCCCTAGAGGATTCCACTATATAATAACACTATGACTCTATTAAAGTAACTCACTCCCTAGAGGATTCCACTGTATAATAACACTATGACTCTATTAAAGTAACTCACTCCCTAGAGGATTCCACTGTATAATAACACTATGACTCTATTAAAGTAACTCACTCCCTAGAGGATTCCACTATATAATAACACTATGACTCTATTAAAGTAACTCACTCCCTAGAGGATTCCACTGTATAATAACACTATGACTCTATTAAAGTAACTCACTCCCTAGAGGATTCCACTATATAATAACACTATGACTCTATTAAAGTAACTCACTCCCTAGAGGATTCCACTATATAATAACACTATGACTCTATTAAAGTAACTCACTCCCTAGAGGATTCCACTATATAATAACACTATGACTCTATTAAAGTAACTCACTCCCTAGAGGATTCCACTATATAATAACACTATGACTCTATTAAAGTAACTCACTCCCTAGAGGATTCCACTATATAATAACACTATGACTCTATTAAAGTAACTCACTCCCTAGAGGATTCCACTATATAATAACACTATGACTCTATTAAAGTAACTCACTCCCTAGAGGATTCCACTGTATAATAACACTATGACTCTATTAAAGTAACTCACTCCCTAGAGGACTCCACTATATAATAACACTATGACTCTATTAAAGTAACTCACTCCCTAGAGGATTCCACTGTATAATAACACTATGACTATTAAAGTAACTCACTCCCTAGAGGATTCCACTCTATAATAACACTATGACTCTATTAAAGTAACTCACTCCCTAGAGGATTCCACTGTGTAATAACACTATGACTCTATTAAAGTAACTCACTCCCTAGAGGATTCCACTGTGTAATAACACTATGACTCTATTAAAGTAACTCACCCCCTAGAGGATTCCACTATCTAATAACACTATGACTCTATTAAAGTAACTCACTCCCTAGAGGATTCCACTATATAATAACACTATGACTCTATTAAAGTAACTCACTCCCTAGAGGATTCCACTATATAATAACATTATGACTCTATTAAAGTAACTCACTCCCTAGAGGATTCCACTATATAATAACACTATGACTCTATTAAAGTAACTCACTCCCTAGAGGATTCCACTATATAATAACACTATGACTCTATTAAAGTAACTCACTCCCTAGAGGATTCCACTATATAATAACACTATGACTCTATTAAAGTAACTCACTCCCTAGAGGATTCCACTGTATAATAACACTATGACTCTATTAAAGTAACTCACTCCCTAGAGGATTCCACTATATAATAACACTATGACTCTATTAAAGTAACTCACTCCCTAGAGGATTCCACTATATAATAACACTATGACTCTATTAAAGTAACTCACTCCCGAGAGGATTCCACTGTATAATAACACTATGACTCTATTAAAGTAACTCACTCCCTAGAGGATTCCACTATATAATAACACTATGACTCTATTAAAGTAACTCACTCCCTAGAGGATTCCACTATATAATAACACTATGACTCTATTAAAGTAACTCACTCCCTAGAGGATTCCACTATATAATAACACTATGACTCTATTAAAGTAACTCACTCCCTAGAGGATTCCACTATATAATAACACTATGACTCTATTAAAGTAACTCACTCCCTAGAGGATTCCACTATATAATAACACTATGACTCTATTAAAATAACTCACTCCCTAGAGGATTCCACTGTATAATAACACTATTACTCTATTAAAGTAACTCACTCCCTAGAGGATTCCACTATATAATAACACTATGACTCTATTAAAGTAACTCACTCCCTAGAGGATTCCACTCTAAAATAACGCTATGACTCTATTAAAGTAACTCACTCCCTAGAGGATTCCACTATATAATAACACTATGACTCTATTAAAGTAACTCACTCCCTAGAGGATTCCACTATATAATAATACTATGACTCTATTAAAATAAATCACTCCCTAGAGGATTCCACTGTATAATAACACTATGACTATTAAAGTAACTCACTCCCTAGAGGATTCCACTGTATAATAACACTATGACTCTATTAAAGTAACTCACTCCCTAGAGGATTCCACTGTGTAATAACACTATGACTCTATTAAAGTAACTCACTCCCTAGAGGATTCCACTCTAAAATAACGCTATGACTCTATTAAAGTAACTCACTCCCTAGAGGATTCCACTATATAATAACACTATGACTCTATTAAAGTAACTCACTCCCTAGAGGATTCCACTATATAATAACACTATGACTCTATTAAAGTAACTCACTCCCTAGAGGATTCCACTATATAATAACACTATGACTCTATTAAAGTAACTCACTCCCTAGAGGATTCCACTATATAATAACACTATGACTCTATTAAAGTAACTCACTCCCTAGAGGATTCCACTATATAATAACACTATGACTCTATTAAAGTAACTCACTCCCTAGAGGATTCCACTCTAAAATAACGCTATGACTCTATTAAAGTTACTCACTCCCTAGAGGATTCCACTATATAATAACACTATGACTCTATTAAAGTAACTCACTCCCTAGAGGATTCCACTCTAAAATAACGCTATGACTCTATTAAAGGTGTTTAAAGCTGCAATCCTTAATTGAAACATTAACAAAGGCGCCTCGCTGGCACAGTTTTGGTAAAAAGCTGAGGTATGAGGCTGGACCATCCATGATATCAAAATTATATACTGTAAATTATGCTTTTTAGGCTAAACAGTGTTTGTTTACGTTTACTTTGTTTACAAACATTGTAGTTAATGTGGAGTTTAATGTGGCTATGCAGTGAAATTGCACATTAGATTTTCACTTTCACGTGAAATTGAAAGTTCATGTGAAAGTTTATGTGAAAAACAGTCACATAGAAGTTTTTCACATATGAAACTGCTAATTTTATTTTTTATATGTGATTGTTTTTCACATGTGAACTTGCAATTCCACATGTGAAAGTGAGATTTTCACATGTTGAGTTTTCTTACATGTGAACCTGCAAATGAGATTGTTTCACATGTGATTCATTTTCACATGTGGAATGGCAAATGTGTTTTTCACCTGTGAAAGTTTTTAAGTTTCGAAACCACAAATTTCATGTAAAACTGCAATTCACATGTGAGATTAAAATCATGTTATTCTCCTCACATGTGAAAAGGTGGTGTGACCATGAACTCTACATTTAATACATGTAAAAAATATGGTTTCACATTTTTCACATTTTTAAGCTCAACATTTGAAAACAGCTATTTCGCATGTCAAATTTGCATTTTCATATGTGAAAATCGCATTTTCACTTGTGAAACTGCAAATCTCTTGTGAACTGCTAATTTCACATGTGTTTTTTTTTGCAAGGGTGTAGCAGTCCTCCAGACATTATTCATCACAAGGGTTGGGTTTGCCACCTGGCCACACATTTGTTTCACCCCAAGTTGAGTAACGTCCGTGTCCCCATTTATAAGTGATGTACTTCGTTTTTAACGCCAAGCGCTAGTGTACAGTGCTGTGTAATGAAACATTCTGGAATGTGCTCTGTTTTAAAGCATGCAAGGCTCCCTGAAGGTGAGCATCTGGCCTTCCAAATGATGATACATCACATAACAAGCATCTTAACTAATGCAGGATATTAACCATTTATCAAAAGGAAGCTTTATATGTCTGCTGAGGCTGATCAAGGCTTGGTTCATTCTACAGCTCTCACATGGCCCCGTCATCAAACACTCTATTGATATACTAAGTTCATTTCTAACCAATTATGTATTGCGTGTCACGTGATGATTGTAAAATTGTATATTGATTGTTTATTTTAGAGCAACACGGGGTGCCCTTGAGACAAATGATTATGATTGGTTGACCCCCGACCCTCCTCATAACTCATATCTAATCACTCCCTGTCACATCCTACTCTAAACAGTATCACATAACCATCTCCACATCATCCTATGTCACTGTCCATATTATCCTTCCTGAATACCCTGTATCACTCTACCTCCCCCATGTCATTCTACACCACCCGTTGTCTGTCACCATCCATTTTACCTGGTTATTCCCGACATGCTCTGCATTAGTCTTCAAACCTCATTACTCCCATATCACTCTCAATATTCCTGTATCACTCCACATCCCTATGGCTCTCCATCATCCTCCAAACCACTCCATCTGGGTCCAACATCACGGGTTCCCATTTTGGTATAGTACCTACCTACTACCTGGACCATCTCTGCTGCTGTTCTCTCCTGCATTTATCCCCTGACTGCACAGCTGTGTGTGTGCGTGCGTGCTGCGCCGCCTGCCGCCCAGGGTTTCTTTGCACTCTTAGGCTCTTATGTAAGACGGAGGCAGGTGGTGCAGACACGGTTCACTCTGGACATGGGGAGAGAGAGAGCTGTGAATCACAGTTGGCTCTAGGGAAGCTAGCTATAGCAGCAACTGAGCCACTGAAAGGTAAAAATGGCGACATCAAAACCAAACATTTGCTGAAACCGTGACCAGACACAATAGACTGGTGGTTTTATATCATAATCAGCATAAAAGCAATCTATTAGACAGTTAAAAAAATATATAATCTGATTTATCTTGTGGCAATTATTACCGTTTCACATATATATATGATTAGATCAATGTTCATACATTATGTCCCATATTGTAGCGTATATGACATATGGCTTGCACTTCTGCTCTTCTCAGCATCGTGTGTCTCAGAGGACATAGATCACGGCTCTGCTCTCATATATAAGCTATGGTGATATTTATGATTTGAGCCCTTGTAGGTTGGCATTTATGATTCTTGCCTTGGAGGCAGCTCTGCAGAGTGGTCACTAGCTGGTACAGCCACAGTCATAAAATCTGATTTTAAAACTAACCTTAGCCTTAGCCTTAACCTTAACCACACTGCTAAGCCGTATGCCTAACCCTAACCTTAAAGACCAAAAAGCACATTTTTGTTTTCGTAAATCTTTACGATATATACAGTTTTGACTTTGCAGCTGGCCAAACTATCAGAAATTGCTCAGTTCTGCCTCCAGGGCAAGATTCATGACAATAACAACCTGTTGAGCCCTCTGGAAGTTCCTCGTACTGTTAGCCAAACCTGTATGGTGGACAGATATATTGATGGACAGGTGAAATTAGGTGTATGGAGATTACAAGGCCAACTAGAAATGTCCTAGAACTCTTCTTCATTTTGTCCACCAGTAACGTCATTAAAAAAATCCATTGCATGCAGCAATATGACTCCGTGTAGCCGTTTGCATATTTCATTTCGTCCCCCCCCTAGAAGCAGCTGATATGAATATTGAGAAACAACTACCGCATACATAAATCGTTTGAAGGAGCTGCTGCTAAAACAAAGGAAAGCAAAAAGAGATCCCTTTTTGACATTATTGAACAACCAAATTGAAAGCATAGCGGTTAAGAGTGCTGGGCCAGTAACCGAAAGATCGCTGGTTCGAATCCCCGAGCCAACTTGGTGAAAAGTATGTTGATGTGCCCTTGAGTGAAAAATATGTTGATGTGCCCTTGAGCAAGGCGCTTGATCTTAATTGCTCCTGGTTAAGAGCGTCTGCTAAGTGAGAAGTATTCTGCGGCCTGAGAGACTCGAGAGCACCGCTGTAGGGACACATGAGGGATGCCTTCCCACTGACGAGTTTGGCAGCATGCACCTGTAGTCTTTTAGTGACAGATTGAAGAGTTTCAGACGCGCCAAATCCGGATATCAATTTAAACTTTAATTTCGCATTGTTCTGGTTCTCGGCCAAAACCGGCATAGACAATTATTCCAGCCTTTAAAAACAAACGTTCCCGACTATCAGCAATAAAATGAATACAAATATTGCATGTCTTATCTATCGGTGTAGAAGTGATACAATGCCAGCCTACCGCCAAATAGGTCGATGATTTCATTATTTTTCAATAACATTTTGTTGATCCTATGGTTCACCTCAAGGTGTTCTGTATCTGACATTGCTAAAAAGAGAGCCAGACATCACCAACTCTGACCAACTAAAAATAAGATAATTTGAACTCTTTGTGAACTCTAAGCTACAGACAACACAGACGGTATGGAGTAATTAAGATATCTCAAACGCCAAAAGGCATGGAACTATGATATTGTGTTTGAGTCAAGGGATAGTCAATCTCGTATCTGCTGCAATTTATCCCCTAGGCCAGTAGCAGGCCTGAGTGACATGTAGCTGGGTCCTCGGGGGAAACATATCAAGCCAGACCAACCTTCTGACCCCCGATCTATATATATGCCAAGACAACTAGCCCTAACACAGCTTATCATTCTGTCCATGTTAGGGTCGGGGGAAAGGGAGAGGATAACTTGGCTGTGAACGTGCTAATGCTAGCTAAGTCCACTTTAAGACAGGCCGTGACTCTGGGGGATGTGATTGCTGTCCCTAAAGACAGAGTGAAGAGGATGGCAACCCCATTGAAGACACATTTAGTCATTCTTGTCCCGAGAGAGAGGGAGGCAGGGTGAAAGAGAGAGTGCCTCTGTGCTTACATGTGTTTTGTGCGTGATCTCTCTGTCAAATACATACATTGCTTCTATCTTTGCAAACTATTGTTTATTAATGTTGCTAAAGCAGGTTATAACAATCCATAGCTAGTTAACTAAATTAAGTACAATACAAAAAAAACTTGACCAAGACACAGACCTGCAAAGCTGTGAAGATAAGGAAGTTAGTAAAGCCTGAACCATTACAATGTCTCTCATGCTATAGCTCCCACTCTCCTTGCACTTTCCCCAAATTCTAAATTGGCTTTTTAAGGTGTGACAGCAGTGTTTTACAGTCTTTTTTACAAAGTCTGAAATATAATAGGACCCTCTAAGCCTCCATCTCCCTCTAGTTTCTAGTGAGAGAATGTGATTTACAAAGCTATTGAGATCCCCCAGCTGCCCCCCCTCCTCCCACCAATGGAAACGCTCGTAGCGTAATTACTTTACAAGATGGATGGAGACCATCCAGGGCGCCCTGGACCCCCAGCTAAATCAAAGCCCTCTTTCCGTCGGGTCGAGAACCGCTCGCAAGAACGGCTCACGCGTCAGAAATGAGTGCACCTCCCATTCCCCCAGCATCTCTCACACATCCTCCTCTCGCCTCTTCTCATCTGTACATTGCCACTCCGTGCCATAGATCAGGCCCCTGCAGCACCTATGAGCGAGAGAGGGATGGCGGTAGAGAGAGAGAAGGGGGAGACTGAGATGCAGGTGTGTGCCACAGTAGAGGACACTGCACGACTCTGCCCTCTCATTCAGAGACATATGAAAAGGTTTCCAGCTTTTAGAAATGAAATGCCACACTCTGAGCCTGTGTGTGTCATACACTCACATCAATGGGCCCGGCCGGCACCCGGTCCAGTCACACACATTGTTTGTCTCTGGCATGCGCAGCGGCATACTCCCAAACTCGCACATTCACATGCACACCCACACACACCCTGACAGACACATGAGAGTACACAAACAGGATTTAGTCCTTGCTCTGCTCTCCCTCCCTCCATTCCTCTCTCTGTCTCTTTCTTCCTGTATCTGTCTCTCTCTCTTCCTCTATCTATCTGTCTCTTCCTCCCTCTCTCTCGTTCCCACCCTCTCTCCCTTACACCCTTTCTCTCTATCTCTCTGTCTTTATTCCTCTCTCTCTCTCTTCCACTCTCTCTCTATCTCTCTCAATCTCTCTCTCCTGAGCCTGGCTGTAACTCCCAGCTCCCCTGCCTAGCTCCCAGGTCTTGCCCCTAGGCATGGACCAATTTGCTGGAACTTGTGTGTATGTGTGTGTGCGTGCGTGCGTGCGTGCGTGTGTGCTTGCGTGCGTGCGTGTGTGTGTGTCTGCGTGTGGGGGGGGTTTGGCAAGTGAAGGTATGCGAGGGCTGTATCTGTTTTAATCCATGATGAAGTGTAGCTGTTGCATTTGATATGGCTCAGAGTGATTACCCCTCCTTAGACCACCCCTCATCCCTTTGTTCTACAGGTACATCACTTTCCCCCATACACAGGCCACCTCCCATGTTACACCAGCCAGCATACAACCTGCAATATTCAGTCATATTCATCATCTCTCAGCTGGAATCCTTTTATAACATGTCCACGTCGTGTTTTAAGTGATTCCATATACATTTAGAAAGATACGAGTACAGCTCAAATCTATTACAAATGTTGAATATCCTTCTATCAACTGGAACATTAAACATCACCAGTCATTAAGCAGTCATAGAAGAGCCGACATGACATTTGAACGCAGTTGACATGACTTGGCGCAGACACAATGGGTCAGTTAGATTGGGCTTTGCTGCGCTCTGTGTTATCGGGGCCACTTGGGTTCATTATTCAACCTTTCAGGCCATTCTTCTCAGTCAGGATCGCTCTTCTTAAATTAGCCGTGGCTAGAGGGGAAGCAGCTGTCAAACTGCTCACACTCCCCCAATATACACACACACACACCTAGTTTGCTGCCTCGATAAATAGTAATTAGTGTGTGGCCAGATTGTTTACACCAGTGTACCTCAGTAACACGCAGACTGGCACTCACGAATGCCAGCCAAGACATAAGCTGTGTTCGAATACCCATACTAACATACTGTATACTACATACTAATGTACTATTAGTTCGTTTTTGTATACTGTAAACAAATGGTATCCTTTCAGTTGAACGTACTACCGGAATTTGATGATGTTGCTATGCAACCTCTTGCTAGCTTGTTAGCATAACAAATGACTAGCTAGACACTTCGGAGTGTTCGTAAATTCAGAGAGTTGCCAGATTGTCAGTTTGTAAATTCAGAGCGTTTCCCTCTGGTAGCGTTCAGAATGCATACTGGACGCTCTGGCTGAGGAGTAGGGATTGTTCCGAGCATTCTGACCACAACTGCCCCAGCAGAGCTGGTTTTCCAGAGCGTTGGTGACTGTATCTGTGCTGCTGGCAACAATTTCATTAAGTTTTTTTTTGCCAACGTTTACTGACACGGGCCATATTCAACGGGTGTTGAGCGTTCGTAAATTCATCAGCACTCAGATGAGAGTGCTCTGAAATCGGAGTAGATGGGCAGAGTGATTTTATGTCCATTGAGGCTGAGAACGCACGACTATACCACTTAGCTAAGATTGACGTGAATAATCAAGTCAATAAACGTTGGGTAGTTAAGTTAGCATACAGCTAATATACTGGCAAGTTCGATGAATTGCGTTATGGGCCCTAAAAGTATGGAAATAGTGTCCACTGCGTGTAGTCTTCGTATTTTGGCGAATGTAGTACGACATCCAGGAACTTTTGGCATACTAACTCTATCCATACTATGACCAATAAGCATACTACATACTCAATTTACGTCACAAATAGTATGGTTAGTGCGGTTAGTATGAGTATTCGAACACAGCTATACTGTACATACATACAAAACATAATGTAGAAATCTATAGAATTTTATCTGGGCAATAATTCTTGTGTGCGGACATGTGTTTTTGTGTATGTGTGTGGAGGGTAGTCAGATGAAGGGTCACTGGCTGGTATGTGTGCTGCTAGCATTAAGATTAAAGACTAGTGGTCATCGTGGGCAACACATTAATTGTCCGCCCTAACAGAAGCGGAGAGCCTTTTTTTGTCTCACCTTCCCTTCTGCCCGCTGTTTTATGTCCCTAGTCTCTGTCAGGTTTTGGCCAAGACTGTTCGGGTTTTGGTCACTAGATGTCCCCATTGCACCTTTTTTGTACCTTTTGTTTTTCTTGCTCTAATTATTGTTTGCACCTGTAGGTCATTCCCTTGTTAGTATTTAAACCCTGTGTGTTCCTCAGTTCCTTGCTCAGTGTTTGTAAGTTAGCACCCAGCCCCAGCCCAAGCCTTGTTTTATTCAGATATTTCTCTTGTTGGATTTTCCAGAGGTTCTCTGGTTTAGTTCTTGTGTATTATTTGAGTAGTCTTTTGAGGTTTGTTTTTCCCTGCTGTTTTTTACCACTTTGTGGAGTTTCTTTTGTATTTTGGAGGATTTCCATTTTGTGCCTTTTGGCTTTATTTTTGGACATTGTGGATTTAGTTTCTTTGCCTGAAGATTTTGTTCTTTAATTAAACCACCATCTCTAGTACTGCTGTGTCTGCCTCATCTTCTGGGTTCTGACGATTATTAGTGACTGTTTCTCGCACCGGGTCCTGACAGTCTCTTTCCCTGACTCGTTAACAACCTTCACTCCTGCTTCGTTAGAGGCCCCTTAATTTACTTTTATTTGATTATTCATGAGCTTGTTTATCTGATTGGTTCTCTCATGCTGTGACTTGTAGGAATGCATCCTGGGAGAAATAAAGACAAATAAAATCTCAAATGAACTCAACGGTCTTCTGTCTCCTTCTCACTGGCCCCTCTAGGATTCCCCTAGCCAGAAACTTTAAAAATAATAATACTATTTTGAAGTCATGGTTGAACTTTGGGTTAATTAATATCATAACTTTAAGTTGGGAACTTTGTTTCGTTGTAATCTAAATTCCCCTGGCTGGAGTGAGATGGGGTTTGAGGGTGGTGGCCGGGTACTCTGTAGTGTTTGACTGAGCACTTCTCAGAGTGGAGCTGCTTGGAGAGAAAGAGAGCTCACACTGAACAGAGGGAATTCTGGGATGAAGCTCCAAGCCTTCATGAAGGATGACAGCCCAGGGGTTCAGTGTGATTATGAGGTCACCCTGAAATTAACACTGGAACAAGAAATAACATGCTAAAATGATTATTTTCTCAGACAGATTAACCTTCAGTGGGATATTGCTGTCCAGAACAGATTTGCTAAAAATAGATTGAACGAAGAATCAGAAGAGATTCAGTCAGAGTGGGAGAGGAGAGGGGATATTACCCTCCACTGTATATTAACCAGGAATAGATTAACTAAGAATAACATTAGAGTTGAATTATCCAGCTTTCAGTTTTACTGTACTTTCAGTAAATCCGCTGTGTGTGTGTGTGTGTATGCGTGCGTGCGTGCGTGCGTGCGTGCGTGTGCGTTTTCTGCTCATAGAAACGGACACCTGAGTTGCTGTGTATTGAAACATACATTTGTTCTCCCAGAGACGTTGGCATTCTGTTTTTTGGCCTTATAAACTGCTTGACATCCACAGAAGTACACTAGCACAGGAGTACAGAACAGCTTGATAGTTGAAACAGTGCATGTGTTTTTTAGCACCGGCGGCAGAGACAAAGAAGCTTATGACACGCTGTTTGTTCAAACGCCACCATTCTGCAGGGTTTTCACGGTTCACTTTGACCATTTGTCCACTTAAACACACCTCTAAAACTGTCCTGGAGGCAGAAGGTATTACTACATCAAACGGCTTCACCTGACAAAGCCACAATGACTGTTACAGATGTAGGATCTTAATTTGAGCCAGTTTGCTACAGCAGGAAAATAATCCTGCAGCAACAGGAAATTTTTATTTTTATTTCACCTTTATTTAACCTTTCTAGGACAGGCGTTCCGCTAGCGGAACCCCTCGACAACATTCCGCTGAAAAGGCAGCGCGGGAAATTCAAATATATTTTTTTGAAATATGTAACTTTCACACATTAACAAGTCCAATACAGCAAATGAAAGATAAACATATTGTTAATCTACCCATCGTGTCCGATTTCAAAAATGCTTTACAGCAAAGCACAACATATGATTGTTAGATCACCGCCAAGTCAAAAAAAAACACAGCCATTTTTCCAGCCAAAGATAGGAGTCATAAAAAGCAGAAATAGAGATAAAATGTATCATTAACCTTTGATGATTTTCATCAGATGACACTCATTCATGTTACACAATACATATATGTTTTGTTCGATAAAGTTAATATAAGTCGCTCTGGATAAGAGCGTCTGCTAAATGACTTAAATGTAATGTAAATGTATATCCAAAAACCTCAGTTTACATTGGCGCCATGTTCAGAAATGCCTCCAAAATATCCGGAGAAATTGCAGAGAGCCACGTCAAATAACATAAATACTCATCATAAACTTTGATGAAAGATACATGTTTTACATAGAATTAAAGATACACTTGTTCTAATGCAACCGCTGTGTCAGATTTCAAAAAAACTTTACGGAAAAAGCAAACCATGCAATAATCTGAGACGGCACTCAGAAAATAAATAAAATTCCGCCATGTTGGAGAAATTACATTATAAATATTCCCTTACCTTTGATGATCTTCATCAGAATGCACTACCAGGAATCCTAGTTCCACAATAAATTGTTGTTTTGTTCGATAATGTCCATTATTTATGTCCAAGTAGCTACTTTTGTTAGCACGTTTAGTACACATATCCAAACGCTCGTGCAGGTCCAGCCGAACGTCGGACGAAAACTTCAAAAAGTTATATTACAGGTCGAAGAAACTTGTCAAACTAAGTATAGAATCAATCTTTAGGATGTTGTTATCATAAATATTCAATAACGTTCCAACCTGAGAATTCCTTTGTCTGTAGAGAAGCAATGGAACGCAGGTCGCTATCATGTGAAATGCGTGTGACCAGGACCTGGCTCTCTGCCAGACCACTGACTCAAACAGCTCCCATCCGGCTCCACATCACAGTAGAAGCCTCATTCAAGGTTCTACAGACTGTTGACATCTAGTGGAAGCCGTAGGAAGTACAAACATATCCATATCCTACTGTGCATTCAATAGGGGCTGAGTTGAAAATTGACCAACCTCAGATATCCCACTTCCTGGTTGGATTTTTCTCAGGTTTTTGCATGCCATATGAGTTCTGTTATACTCACAGACATCATTCAAACAGTTTTAGAAACGTCAGATTGTTTTCTATCCAATAGTAATAATACTATGCATATATTAGCATCTGGGACAGAGTAGGAGTCAGTTCACTCTGGGCACGCTATTCATCCAAAAGTGAAAATGCTGCCCCCTATCCCAAAAAAGTTTTAACCAGGTAGGCTAGTTGAGAACAAGTTCTCATTTACAACTGCAACCTGGCCAAGATAAAGCAAAGCAGTTCGACACATACAACACAGAGTTACACATGGAATAAACAAACATACAGTCAATTATTACATACATGTGGATTATATTTCATGGATTTTTTTCGTAGGGGTTGATACGTTTCACATTAGGGCAAATCAAGTCTGAAATTTTAAAGGTGAAGTTACAACCTTTAGAAGCCTTTTTAAACCTTGAATACACTACAAGTTTGCATTTCCTGCTGTGGATGAAAAATCTCATCAACAAAAGAGTGATCAAATTAAGATCCTACATTTGTAGGCCTTTTACACAACCCTACACACTTCTGCTGGTGCTGGTACTATCTGACCCTATTTCAACACATATTGTAGGCCAATGTGGTGGGCCTGAACAATATGTCAATGGTTATATCATATTTTGGCTGGTTTCATTGCTTCCCCTTGCCATTCCTTAGAGATATAGCTAGTGTTGTCTTTCTCATTGTGTGAGCTGACAATGGAATAATTAGAGATTTGTGCACAAGCCCCTCCCCCTGCAGTCAATACTCCACATCTTGTGTGAGAGTGTGTATGTATCTGTAGCTCGTACACACTCAGGGAGCTGGGCAGGCAGTGGGGAGGAAGTCTGTCAGACTGCAGGCCCTGTAGAATGTGACCCTAACCCACGCTAAGCTAATCAATAAGGGCCCACATGTGGGATTCCTCCCCGTGAGCTAAACGCTAATGCTAGCACTCTGTTGGGCCAGAACACATAACACCTCCCTGACTGAGAGACATCTGCATACGCACACACATATACTGCATCACGAAGAGAGAAATATTATCTGTGAGTGATTTATGAGCTGACCTTATCATGCTGATATATAAATAAGCCTGTCTCTCAGAGACTCGGCTGTATTTTCGTCTGAAGTTAAGGCGGCGCTAGTTTCAAACGCATGCTCTTTTGCAATTTCGACTTGCACTTCTCTGGCACTCCGCTATTTTCCAACCCTGGCGCCTTATTATTAGAGCTTGCTTGCGCTGAGGTGGGAGTAGTGGAAATAACTGAGGTGTATCCTTACAAACGTGCCCCAATGTTCAAGCAGCGCTAATAGCTAAATGTCTCCAAATGAATTCAGAGTTCATTTTGATGTTTCTGGTGGGGGTTAGGGTGCACACAATGCCTTTTGCTCATGGAATGAGAGATGTGATTTATGATATCATGCTTCTGACCATATCCTATTTTAACAAACAGATTGATTGTTTTTCATTTATTTTGATGAAAAAACTAACTTATTAGAACGATTCACCGTCCATGAGTTTGTTGAGAACGTGGCTCGAATGCGATACAATTGTGTCTGCTATTTCTGTAGAAGTCTGTAGAAGTCCAAAGATGGTCTCTTAGGTCTCTATAAAGCATTACATTTGGGAGCAGTGTCACGGTGAGTGGACATTCCCCATTCTCTTCATACTGGATCTTTGTCCAGCTCCTGTGAAACGTTTGGGTGCCTGTAAAACCCTCCATAGTCTTCAGTTTCCTTGTCTATAGGCCTATAATACGCCCACGGGGAGCAATTATGCTGCCTGTAACTGTTTAGACAGCCTATTTAAAACATATTGTTGTTTTGTTTTTCATTATATACTGTCTTTTTGGGCCTTATCAATAGCCTAGTGAATTTAACTATGCTTGGCATGCCTATGTCCAGACTGCAATTTACTGTGTGTGTGTGTGTGTGTGTGTGTGTGTGTGTGTGTGCGCCTGTACCTGTACCTAGGCTTGTTTAAAAAATATATATATATATTAGAAAATGGTGGTGGATCCATTTTCATAAAATCATAATAATAATATTATGCGTATGGCTGGGGGGTTGCTGGTAGTAATGCCCTCCAGGTGTGTTGCCCGTATTAATGATAGCGCACAATTTGCGGTGGTTGGCCAACACTGTACTGTCATCTGCTAGCATAACTACCTTCGCTCCTCTTCTCCTGCTCTCTAATCTGTGGGAGTGAAAACCGGGTGGAAATGTGGTGTTTATGACAGTTTGGTCGATGCAGCCATAGCTATGTCTCCCTATTGTTGTTTAGTGTGTCATATTCCTTTCATTTCCTTCTCTTTGTTTAGTCTTGTTTTTCGGGGGGTGGGGGTGTGGGGTCAAAAAAACAAATGCATATTTATGAAATCTAATTTCAGCCCACTTGCCAAATGCGATATGCAGCAGGCCCTAATTATATCTGATAAATATGCATGACTAACGACATTTGAGGATCTCCAATAATCAGAGCAAAGAGATCTCATTAAAACACGAGGGTGACTCATATCTGGATGCAGTCATGAGGTCTATACACCCTGTGAAACCATTACAGTCTAGCATTACATCAACAGCAATACCACAACATCATAATGTTGAGAAACAGATCAACAATTGGATCAACACTGATCTATACATCCTTAGTCATCAAGTATAGGAATTCCAATCGTCCACAATCACATCTCAAAAACCAATGGGCTGAAACTTCAAGGTAGAAATGTATCATGCTTTATCTTAATCTCTGTCCGATTACCCTCATATACAATGTGACACAGGAAGTTGTGCTCTGGCTTTTACACCTGCCAAACTGGGATCATAATCATCATTGTCGTACTTCATTGTTTTAATGGGCCATATTTCAAACAGGACAGGTAGTTGTTGGCTGGCAAACCGATGGCATATCGGTCAGAAGAGGTCTCTCATCTGGGTGTAAATCTCTGGGTGTAAATCTCTGTGAGATGGGTTGGCATCTGACTCCTTCCTCTGCCTCTCCACTTGGCGGTCTGAGATACCAACCTAGGAATGTCTTTTCAAATCACACATTCTCACTCCATTACGACCCACACAATGTTTAACCTTTTAAAGAACAGACACTGAGTGTCATATCTCACTTTTTCCATTTGTCTCCAGTAATGAAATGTACAATTTCACACCATTGCTCTTATTGTTAAATATATCTATTTTCTTTTTTTGATTACATAGATTCAAATAACGTGTGAATCTTAAAATTACAGACATTTAGAGTAAGAGTGACACTTTTTCCCCAGCTTTAATATTGCAGAAAGATTGCGGCTTCTATAAATGTAATTGTCTGCATCATTTCCAATCCCCCATATATATTTTGGGGAAATATACAGTACCAGTCAAAAATCTGGACACACCTGCTCATTCAAGAGGTTTTTCTTTATTTTTACTACTTCTACATTGTAGAATAATAGTGAAGACATCAAAACTATGAAATAACACATATGAAATCATGTAGTAACCAAAAAAGTGTTAAACAAATCAAAATAGATTTTAGATTTTAGATTCTTCAAAGTACCCACCCTTTGCTTTGATGAAAGCTTTGCACAATCTTGGCATTCTCTCAACCAGCTTCATGAGGTAGTCAGCTTGGAATGTATTTCAATTAACAGGTGTGCTGTGTTAAAAGTTTATTTGTGGAATTTCTTTCCTTATTAATGTGTTTGAGCCAATCAGTTGTGTTGTGACAAGGTAGGGGTGGTATACAGAAGATAGCCCTATTTGGTAAAAGACCAAGTCCATATTATGGCAAGAACAGCTCAAATAAGCAAAGAGAAACGACAGGCCATCAATACTTTAAGACATGAAGGTTAGTCAATCAGGAACATTTCAAGAACTTTTAAAGTTTCTTCAAGTGCAGTCGCAAAAACCATCAAGCGCTATGATGAAACTGGCTCTCATAAGGACCGCCAGCAGGAAAGGAAGACCCAGAGGAACCTCTGCTGCAAAGGATAAGTTCATTAGAGTTAACCGCACCTCAGAAATTGCAGCCCAAATAAATGCTTCACAGAGTTTAGGTAACAGACACATCTCAACATCAACTGTTCAGAGGAGACTTCGTGAATCAGGCCTTCATAGTCTAATTGCTGCGAAGAAACCACTACTAAAGAACACCAATAAGAAGAAGGGCCAAGAAGCACGAGCAATGGACATTAGACCGGTGGAAATCTGTCCTTTGGGCTGATGAGTCCAAATTTTAGATTTTTGGTTGCAAACGCTGTGTCTTTGTGAGACGCAGAGTAGGTGAACAGATGATCTATGCATGTGTGGTTCCCACCATGAAGCATGGAGGAGGAGGTGTGATGGTGTGGGGGTGCTTTGCTGGTGACACTGTCTGTGATTTATTTAGAATTCAAGGCACACTTAACCAGCAAGGCTACCACAGCATTCTGCAGCGATACGCCATCCCATCTGGTTTGCGCTTAGTGGGACTATCATTTGTTCTTAAACAGGACAATGACCCAAAACACACCTCCAGGCTGTGTTAGGGCTATTTGATCAAGAAGGATATTGATGGAGTGCTGAGTGCTGCTTCCACAATCCCCCTAGTTCAACCCAACTGAGATGGTTTGGGATGAGTTGGACCGCAGAGTGAAGGAAAAGCAGCCAACAAGTGCTCAGCATATGTGGGAACTCCTTCAAGACTGTTGAAAAGCATTCCTCATGAAGCTGGTTGAGAGAATGCCAAGAGTGTGCAAAGCCGTCATCGAGGAAAAGCATGGCTATTTTGAAGAATTTCAAATATAAAATATATTTTTGTTTAACACTTTTTGGTGGTTATGATTCCATATGTGTTATGTAGTAGTTTTGATGTCTTCACTATTATTCTACAATGTAGAAAATTGTAAAAATACAAATAAAATAAAAACATGGAATGAGTAGGTGTGTCCAAACTTTTGACTGGTACTGTATATATTTTAAATATATATATTTTATTTTATTATTTTACCCTAACCCAACCATCCCTCCCCTAATTGGAGTAAAAACTAATTGACAACTATACTTAGGCTTCTACTTCCAGCTTATACATACTATATACATTTTACAGACACAATATATTTTACATTAGTTGTCTTTTTTTGTTTGTTTGTTTTTAGTCCTAGCTATCCTCAACCCCTCCCATCTATCTCTGAAGGCCATCCAGTTTTGATTTCTAATTACCATATATTCTTCAACTGTGATGTTTCACAAACGTTCTGAACCTTTCTATTCTCATAGTTTCTACAGATACACATTTTTGCTAAGACTATTATCACCCAGCAGTGCTATTTGCAGAGTTCGCGCAAGGTAAATATTGCAATTCTCTAGCCTTGAACCTGTGACCAAATACAAGCTACATATGGGCAGTACCAAAACAAATGATGTAATGATTCTGTCTCTTCACAGCAAAATCTGCAGAGCTGGGATGGTTGTAGCCCCCATATACAGTGCATTCGGAAACTATTCAGACCCCTTGACTTTTTTCACATTTTGTTACGTTACAGCCTTATTCTAAAATGGATTAAATAAGTAAATTCCTCATGAATCTACACACAATACCCCATAATGACAAAGTGAAAATCTTTTTTTTTAGAAATGTTGCAAATGTATAAAAACCACAAAATTAACACATACCTTATTTACATAAGTATTCAGACCCTTTGCTATGAGACTTGCAATTGAGCTCAGGTGTATCCTGTTTTGCATTGATCCTCCTTGATGTTTCTACAGCTTGATTAGAGTCCACCTGTGGTAAATTCAATTGATTGGACATGCTTTGGAAAGGCACACACCTGTATTTATAAGGTCCCACAGTTGACAGTGCATGTCAGAGCAAAAACCGAGCCATGAGGTCGAAGAAATTGTTCGTAGAGCTCCGAGACAGGATTGTGTCAAGACACAGATCTAGGGAACGGTAACAAAACATTTCTGCAGCATTGAAGGTCCACAAGAACAAAGTGGCCTCCATCATTCTTAAATGGAAGAAGTTTGGAACCACCAAGACTCTTCCTAGAGCTGGCCGCCCGTCCAAACTGAGCAATCGGGGGAGAAGGGCCTTGGTCAGGGTGGTGACCAAGAACCTGATGGTCGCTCTGACAAAGCTCTTGAGTTCCTCTGTGGAGATGGGAGAACCTTTCAGAAGGACAACCATCTCTGCAGTACTCCACCAATCAGGCCTTTATGGTAAAGTGGCCAGACGGAAGCCACTTTTAGTAAAAGGCACATGACAGCCTACCTAAAGGAATCTGACCATGAGAAACAAGATTCTCTGGTCTGATGAAAACCAAGATTGAACTCTTTGGCCTGAATGTCAAGCGTCACGTCTGGAGGAAACTTGGCACCATCCTTACGGTGAAGCATGGCGGTGGCAGCATCATGCAGTGGGAATGTTTTTCAACGGCAGGGACTGGCAGACAAGTCAGGATCGAGGGAAGGATGAACGGAGCAAAGTACAGAGATATCCATGATGATAACCTGCTCCAGAGCGCTCAGGATCTCAGACTGGAGAGAAGGTTCACCTTCCAACAGGACAACGACCCTAAGCCCACAGCCAAGACAACGCGGGAGTGGCTTCGGGACAAGTCTCTGAATTTCCTTGAGTGGCCCAGCCAGAGCCCAGAACCCGATCTAAGAGAGACATGGAAATAGCTGTGCCGCAATGCTCCACATCCAACCTGACAGAGCTTGAGGATCTGCTGAGAAGAATGGGAGAAACTCCCCAAATACAGGTGTGCCAAGCTTCATACCCAAGAAGCGCTACACCCAAGAAGACTCGAGGCTGTAATCGCTGCCAAAGATGCTTCAACAAAGTTCTAAGTAAACGGTATGAATACTTATGTAAATGTGATATTTCAGTTTTGTTTTTTAATACATTTGCAAAAATGTCAAAAAAACTGTTTTTACTTTGTCCTTATGGGCAATTGAGTGTAGATTGATGAAGGGGAAAACTATTTAATACATTTTAGAATAATGCTATAATGTAACAAAATGTGGGAAAATTCAAGGGGTCTGAATACTTTCCGAATGTACCCTATATAACATTCTATTGGGTGCAAGGATATTGTATAATTTAATTGAAAAACCTTGTTTTATGTAACAGTTCATAAACCATGTGCCATGGAATCGGTACATCGAAAATCTCTTACCAACTATTTTGCAACCTGTGTTTCTCAGCTGTTAATGGTTTGGTGCTTAAATGAAACTGGTATACGTTTTTATTCATCACAACTTTCTTTAACCAATTTTGGTCTTTAATGCAAGGCCAACAGAAATGTTCCTTACCTTCTCTGGCTTCCACTTGCCTCCATTTTTGCGGTAATGCTGCAATCAGTTGGTTGTAATTTTGGATAGAGAAGGCGTTTCCATATTTTTGATAACTGCATGTGTGACAACTCCACCAGTCCTATTTATGATATTTTTTTCAAAGATTATACAGTTTTAAAAAACATTTCTCAACAAATATATATTTTTTAAGCAATTAGTATATTTGAGTTTAGCCATAATTTTTGTTGTAATATTTGTTCTGTCTTTTCTGGTAGATTAAACTGAAATTGCAACCAGCTTTCTATGGCTTGTTTTAAAAATAGTGATATTTTGGAAACACTATATCCCTGACTCAGTTGAATGTGTAGGCTACAGCATAGTCAATAACATCCATTCAGTATAGCTGTGTCATTTCCATGACATTTACAGAGAGCCTAGCCTGCCGGTCTTAAAATGGAGTCAGATGCTTGTTAATGAATTGTTGTCTTTACAGGCAGCTAGCTGGCTCCTTTCTCCTTTCCCTCAGCCTGATAGGGCTCACATCCTCGTCTTGTCATAGCGTGTTGTAGCATCATATGCCATCACTGTAGCGTGTTAGTCTGTCATCAGGTGGAGTGGCTGCAGCAGGGGAGGTGAGGGGCGGTGTGGAGGTGGGGTGGGAGGTATTCAGCAGACAGTGAGAGCTAGCCACATAAAGCCTTTATCACGCCTAAATGGCTCCATCTCCCAAAGCCAGGGCCAGATTAGCGCCGCCCATTCGAGTGGAACCATGAGAAGGCAGGAACCAACTAAACAAAGCTGTGAGGGGGAAGCCAACATAGACGCACCGGAGGGGGGGAGAGAGGTGTCACGCTTTTTTAGTCTTCCTGATTGATGTGTCAATAGGCTTTTATTGCTGTTGTGTTCTCTGAGGAGTCAAGTCGATTACATGGAGAGCATTTTACACTTCAAAGTACCGTAGCATGGATGGATATACAGTATCCAAGATGTGAACATGTGAATGGGAACATGTCTTAGTTGTGGCAGCTCAAGTGCACAATGTACACGATGTAATGCAAATCTTACGTGCATATGTAACTGATGTAGGACTGCCGTGTTTACATAATACTAAAAACGGCTATAGTTAATGACTCTCGATGTGTGTGTGTCTCTCCAAACACAGACCCACTAATGAAACATGACCTCTGACCCTTGTGTGTACCCAGGTGTGGCGTGTTGGCCGTGGGAGCTGTCAGTCTGCAGCTGGCCTATCAGGAGCTCTCAGGAGAATGGACCAGAGCAGACAGTCTAGCTGAGGATGCCCCCCTCCCTCCCCATCTCTACACCTGCTCTCTCACTTCTCACACCATGCTAGGAAGACACACTCTGCACCTCTGCTTTTGACCAACCCCCCCACCCCTCCCAATACCTTATTTCTCCCAGTATCTCCAATAACCTACTAATTTGAGGTTATTTGGAGGTCCTTTCTACACCCATTTCTGCCCACGAGTGAACTCCTGGTCATAATTTGTTTTTCTGGCTAGAAGACTGGAGGACATGTCCTTATTCTCAGAGAGTGGTCCCAGACGGCAGGGATCCGGTGGGACGCGGCGCTCCAGCCCCCGCAGGATGTCTGACCCGTGTCTGGTGTGTCTCCTGAGCCTGGCCCTCTGCCTGACACTGTCTTCCTGCCAGCGGGCCGACCTCAGCGGGAAACACCCCATGGTCACCACGGGCTATGGCAAGCTGCGCGGCGTCAGGAAGGAGCTCAACAACGAGATCCTGGGGCCCGTGGAGCAGTACCTGGGCGTGCCCTATGCCACCCCGCCCATCGGCGAGCGTCGCTTCCAGCCCCCTGAGGCACCAGGTTCCTGGCAGGAGATCCGCAACGCCACCCAGTTTGCCCCCGTGTGCCCGCAGAACGTACACGGGGTGCTGCCTGAGATCATGCTGCCGGTGTGGTTCACTGACAACCTGGACGCTGCAGCAGGCTACGTTCAGAACCAGAGTGAGGACTGTCTGTACCTCAATGTCTACGTGCCCACTGAGGATGGTGAGTCCAGCTCCTGTTCCATCTATCAGGCCAGAGTACACTTCCAGTCAGGCAGGCTCAGGCTAGGACAGACTGTCTAGGGCTTCTACTGCTGGGGATGAAGAGATCTCCTCAGTTTTGGTCAGATAGTTCATTCACATCCTGTTCTAACTGGAGTAGGTTAGGTTCATTTAAGGTTAGGAGTAAACCACATTTACACCTCTAAGGTATCACTACTAACCTTGTGTGTGTTTCGTCTCCGGTTGAGAAGTAGGTCCTTCTTGGCTATCTCACTCCAGAGTAAGACGGTAGTGTGAAAATGACCAGGATGCATTACATGTGTCGTCCTCCTCAGCCTTTTTATGTCACAGTGCAACTGTTATTTGGTCCCAGCAAGAGGGAACGCTATAGAAGCATCTTTATAGAGTGGCATCATTTGGATCATTCTTTCAGGAGATTGTATTCAGAGACACAAGGGCTCTTAAGCTGAGCCAATAGACACCCATGAGATTACCAAAGAATAGCAGCACTTACACTCATGTCAGCCTCGATTACTGTTTAGTCTGTTGTTCAGGCAGGGTTTCCTTGTTATGCATACTGTACCCTAGTCCTGTCAAAGCAAGGGATTTTTAGCTTCAGTGTATAGTAGAGCTGGAAATTGCCCAGGACCTCACAATAGGATATTTTATTTATTTTAACAGGGAGTCATGCTGAGACCAAGGTCTCTTTCACAAATGAGCCCTTTATACTCATCAATACACATCAAACAATGTGTCAATCAATATATACTATATTTTCACGATAGTTAGGTGCCAATACGATATTTATTGGGATTTTCACGATTCTATATGCTTTGCAATTTGATGTTCCAAACATATTTCTCACTATATGTCTGCTGCAGAGAGATGAGAGAGAGCATGAGAAAAGGAGGGTTGATCAACCATAAAAGTGCTCAAAACATGTTGGCTCACTATTTAAAAAGAAGATGGATAACATGCTATAGGATGAAAAATACTGGAGTCTTGGCACAGGTACAGCCGACTAGAGCTAGCAACAAACAACAACAACCTTGGAGTCAAAGTATTGATATAATATCCTCCAAAATGATACACAACTGTCAAACCCCCATCACTAGTGTATAGTGATGCTTCATGCTTTATTGAAGTATAGGCTCGGTCAAAAGGTCAGTGTTTGTTAGCTATGCTACTCCCTCACTGTGCGTCCAAATTTGTTGAGGAAGTATATTTACCCATGGCTTGAGGATTGAGACATTTCAATGACAAAATTGACTAAATAACATAAACTTAAAATATTTTAATTCTTGGCGAGGGACAACAGTAAATCTAGACCACAGTATTGAGAGGGAAAAACATGTCCCTCTAATGAAGCAAATAGATGAATTGTATGTTTACACCAGATCATCTTTATTGTCTGACCCAACTGGACTGTGTTTGTTTCCCCGCTGTGTCCTCGGAAAACAATATTTTGCACATACTTGTGAGACTTCTAGGTTTAGCATTTACATATACGGGATTTGTATCTCCATTTTAGGCTGCCCAGTGGGCTTGCTTGTATCGAGGGCATTCGGTTCTGAGAATTTCAGCTGTGCTCCTGAAATCCTTTGTGGACTGAATCTCATTGGAGTTGAGCATTAGCTATAATCAGATTTCAGGTAGTGTTACCAGTCCGTTTGGGGTTAAGCCATTTATAGCACTCATATTGAATTATTTTCAAGACCAGCACACCAATACACACACACACACACACACACACACACACACACACACACACACACACACACACACACACACACACACACACACACACACACACACACACACACACACACACACACACCGAAGGTAGATTCCTTTCCTGAAGATAATAATGTAGGTATGACATGTTAACATGCTCAATCAATCAATCAATTTTATTTTATATAGCCCTTCGTACATCAGCTAATATCTCGAAGTGCTGTACAGACACCCAGCCTAAAACCCCAAACAGCTAGTAATGCAGGTGTAGAAGCACGGTGGCTAGGAAAAACTCCCTAGAAAGGCCAAAACCTAGGAAGAAACCTAGAGAGGAACCAGGCTATGAGGGGTGGCCAGTCCTCTTCTGGCTGTGCCGGGTGGAGATTATAACAGAACTATGCCAAGATGTTCAAAAATGTTCATAAGTGACAAGCATGGTCAAATAATAATCAGGAATAAATCTCAGTTGGCTTTTCATAGCCGATCATTAAGAGTTGAAAAACAGCAGGTTTGGGACAGGTAGGCGGTTCCATAACCGCAGGCAGAACAGTTGAAACTGGAATAGCAGCAAGGCCAGGCGGACTGGGGACAGCAAGGAGTCACCACGGCCGGTAGTCCCGACGCATGGTCCTAGGGCCCAGGTCCTCCGAGAGAAAGAAAGAGAGAAGGAGAAAATTAGAGAGAGCCAAGATTTTCAAAATGTTCATAAATGACAAGCATGGTCAAATAATAATCAGGAATAAATCTCAGTTGGCTTTTCATAGCCGATCATTAAGAGTTGAAAACAGCAGGTCTGGGACAGGTAGGGGTTCCATAACCGCAGGCAGAACAGTTGAAACTGGAATAGCAGCAAGGCCAGGCGGACTGGGGACAGCAAGGAGTCACCACGGCCGGTAGTCCCGACGTATGGTCCTAGGGCTCAGGTCCTCCGAGAGAAAGAAAGAGAGAAGGAGAAAATTAGAGAGAGCCAAGATTTTCAAAATGTTCATAAATGACAAGCATGGTCAAATAATAATCAGGAATAAATCTCAGTTGGCTTTTCATAGCCGATCATTAAGAGTTGAAAACAGCAGGTCTGGGACAGGTAGGGGTTCCGTAACCGCAGGCAGAACAGTTGAAACTGGAATAGCAGCAAGGCCAGGCGGACTGGGGACAGCAAGGTGTCATCATGCCCGGTAGTCCTGACGTATGGTCCTAGGGCTCAGGTTCTCAGAGAGAAAGAGAGAACGAGAGAATTAGAGAGAGCATACTTAAATTCACACAGGACACTGGATAAGACAGGAGAAGTACTCCAGGTAACCAACTGACCCTAGCCCCCCGACACATAAACTACTGCAGTATAAATACTGGAGGCTGAGACAGGAGCGGTCAGGAGACACTGTGGCCCCATCCGAAGAAACCCCCGGACAGGGCCAAACAGGAAGGATATAACCCCACCCACTTTGCCAAAGCACAGCCCCCGCACCACTAGAGGGAAATCCTCAACCACCAACTTACAATCCTGAGACAAGGCCGAGTATAGCCCACAAAGGTCTCCACCACAGCACAAACCAAGGGGGGGCGCCAACCCAGACAGGAAGATCACGTCAGTAACTCAACCCACTCAAGTGACGCACCCTTCCTAGGGACGGCATGAAAGAGCACCAGCAAGCCAGTGACTCAGCCCCTGTAACAGGGTTAGAGGCAGAGAATCCCAGTGGAGAGAGGGGAACCGGCCTGGCAGAGACAGCAAGGGCGGTTCGTTGCTCCAGAGCCTTTCCGTTCACCTTCACACTCCTGGGCCAGACTACACTCAATCATATGACCTACTGAAGAGATAAGTCTTCAGTAAAGACTTAAAGGTTGAGACCGAGTCTGCGTCTCTCACATGGGTAGGCAGACTGTTCCATAAAAATGGAGATCTATAGGAGAAAGCCCTGCCTCCCGCTGTTTGCTTAGAAATTCTAGGGACAGTAAGGAGGCCTGCGTCTTGTGACCGTAGCGTACGTATTGGTATGTACGGCAGGACCAACTCGGAAAGATAGGTAGGAGCAAGCCCATGTAACACTTTATAGGTTAACAGTAAAACCTTGAAATCAGCCCTTGCCTTAACAGGAAGCCAGTGTAGGGAAGCTAGCACTGGAGTAATATGATCAAATTTCTTGGTTCTAGTCAGGATTCTAGCAGCCGTATTTAGCACTAACTGAAGTTTATTTAGTGCTTTATCCGGGTAGCCGGAAAGTAGAGCATTGCAGTAGTCTAACCTAGAAGTAACAAATGCATGGATTCATTTTTCTGCATCATTTTTGGACAGAACATTTCTGATTTTTGCAATGTTACGTAGATGGAAAAAAGCTGTCCTTGAAACAGTCTTGATATGTTCGTCAAAAGAGAGATCAGGGTCAAGAGTAACGCCGAGGTCCTTCACAGTTTTATTTGAGACGACTTTACAACCATCAAGATGAATTGTCAGATTTAACAGAAGATCTCTTTGTTTCTTGGGACCTAGAACAAGCATCTCTGTTTTGTCCGAGTTTAAAAGTAGAAAGTTTTCAGCCATCCACTTCCTTATGTCTGAAACACAGGCTTCTAGCGAGGGCAATTTTGGGGCTTCACCATGTTTCATTGAAATGTACAGCTGTGTGTCATCCGCATAGCAGTGAAAGTTAACATTATGTTTTCGAATAACATCCCCAAGAGGTAAAATATATAGTGAAAACAATAGTGGTCCTAAAACGGAACCTTGAGGAACACCGAAATGTACAGTTGATTTGTCAGAGGACAGACCATTCACAGAGACAAACTGATATCTTTCCGACAGGTAAGATCTAAACCAGGCCAGAACTTGTCCGTGTAGACCAATTTGGGTTTCCAGTCTCTCCAAAAGAATGTGGTGATCGATGGTGTCAAAGGCAGCACTAAGGTCTAGTAGCACGAGGACAGATGCAGAGCCTCGGTCTGACGCCATTAAAAGGTCATTTACCACCTTCACAAGTGCAGTCTCAGTGCTATGATGGGGTCTAAAACCAGACTGAAGCATTTCGTATACATTGTTTGTCTTCAGAAAGGCAGTGAGTTGCTGCGCAACAGCTTTTTCTAAAATTTTTGAGAGGAATGGAAGATTCGATATAGGCCGATAGTTTTTTATATTTTCCGGGTCAAGGTTTGGCTTTTTCAAGAGAGGCTTTATCACTGCCACTTTTAGTGAGTTTGGTACACATCCGGTGGATAGAGAGCTGTTTATTATGTTCAACATAGGAGGGCCAAGCACAGGAAGCAGCTCCTTCAGCAGTTTAGTAGGAATAGGATCCAGTATGCAGCTTGAAGGTTTAGAGGCCATGATTATTTTCATCATTGTGTCAAGAGATATAGTACTAAAACACTTAAGTGTCTCTCCCGATCCCAGGCCCTCGCAGAGCTGTGCAGATCCAGGACAGCTAAGCCCTGGAGGAATACGCAGATTCAAAGAGGAGTCCGTAATTTGCTTTCTAATGGTCATGATCTTTTCCTCAAAGAAGTTCATGAATTTATTACTGCTGAAGTGAAAGCCATCCTCTCTTGGGGAATGCTGCTTTTTAGTTAGTTTCGCAACAGTATCAAAAAGAAATTTTGGATTGTTCTTATTTTCCTCGATTAAGTTGGAAAAGTAGGATGATCGAGCAGCAGTGAGGGCTCTTCGGTACTGCACGGTACTGTCTTTCCAAGCTAGTCGGAAGACTTCCAGTTTGGTGTGGCGCCATTTCCGTTCCAATTTCCTGGAAGCTTGCTTCAAAGCTCGGGTATTTTCTGTATACCAGGGAGCTAGTTTCTTATGACAAATGTTTTTCGTTTTTAGGGGTGCAACTGCATCTAGGGTATTGCGCAAGGTTAAATTGAGTTCCTCAGTTAGGTGGTTAACTGATTTTTGTCCTCTGACGTCCTTGGGTAGGCAGAAGGAGTCTGGAAGGGCATCAAGGAATTTTTGTGTTGTCTGAGAATTTATAGCACGACTTTTGATGCTCCTTGGTTGGGGTCTGAGCAGATTATTTGTTGCGATTGCAAACGTAATAAAATGGTGGTCCGATAGTCCAGGATTATGTGGAAAAACATTAAGATCTACAACATTTATTCCATGGGACAAAACTAGGTCCAGAGTATGACTGTGGCAGTGAGTAGGTCCAGAGACATGTTGGACAAAACCCACTGAGTCAATGATGGCTCCGAAAGACTTTTGGAGTGGGTCTGTGGACTTCTCCATGTGAATATTAAAATCACCAAAAATTAGAATATGATCTGCTATGACTACAAGGTCTGATAGGAATTCAGGAAACTCAGAGAGGAACGCTGTATATGGCCCAGGAGGCCTGTAAACAGTAGCTATAAAAAGTGAATGAGTAGGCTGCATAGATTTCATGACTAGAAGCTCAAAAGACGAAAACGCCATATTTTTTTTTGTAAATTGGAATTTGCTATCGTAAATGTTAGCAACACCTCCGCCTTTGCGGGATGCACGGGGGATATGGTCACTAGTGTAACCAGGAGGTGAGGCCTCATTTAACACAGTAAATTCATCAGGCTTAAGCCATGTTTCAGTCAGGCCAATCACATCAAGATTATGATCAGTGATTAGTTCATTGACTATGACTGCCTTTGAAGTGAGGGATCTAACATTAAGTAACCCTATTTTGAGATGTGAGGTATCACGATCTCTTTCAATAATGGCAGGAATGGAGGAGGTCTTTATCCTAATAAGATTGCTAAGGCGAACACCGCCATGTTTAGTTTTGCCCAACCTAGGTCGAGGCACAGACACAGTCTCAATGGGTATGGCTGAGCTGACTACACTGACTGTGCTATTGGCAGACTCCACTAAGCTGGCAGGTTGGCTAACAGCCTGCTGCCTGGCCTGCACCCTATTTCATTGTGGGGCTAGAGGAGTTAGAGCCCTATCTATGTTGGTAGATAAGATGAGAGCACCCCTCCAGCTAGGATGGAGTCCGTCACTCCTCAGCAGGTCAGGCTTGGTCCTGTTTGTGGGTGAGTCCCAGAAAGAGGGCCAATTATCTACAAATTCTATCTTTTGGGAGGGGCAGAAAACAGTTTTCAACCAGCGATTGAGTGCTGAGACTATGCTGTAGAGCTCGTCACTCCCCCTAACTGGGAGGGGGCCAGAGACAATTACTCGATGCCGACACATCTTTCTAGCTGATTTACACGCTGAAGCTATGTTGCACTTGGTGACCTCTGACTGTTTCATCCTAACATCGTTGGTGCCGACGTGGATAACAATATCTCTATACTCTCTACACTCGCCAGATTTAGCTTTAGCCAGCACCATCTTTAGATTAGCCTTAACGTCGGTAGCCCTGCCCCCTGGTAAACAGTGTATGATCGCTGGGTGATTCGCTTTAAGTCTAATACTGCGGGTAATGGAGTCGCCAATGACTAGGGTTTTCAATTTGTCAGAGCTAATGGTGGGAGCCTTCGGCGTCTCAGACCCCGTAACGGGAGGAGTAGAGACAAGAGAAGACTCAGACTCAGACTCCGACTCGCTACATAATGGGGAGAACCGGTTGAAAGTTTCTGTCGGCTGAATGAGCGACACCGGTTGAGCATTCCAACAGCATTTCCCTCCAGAAGCCATGAGAAAGTTGTCCGGCTGCGGGGACTGTGCGGGGGGATTTATACTAACGTTACTATCTGTACTTACTGGTGGCACAGACGCTGTTTCTTCCTTTCCTACACTGAAATTACCCTTGCCTAACGATTGCGTCTGAAGCTGGGCTTGTAGCACAGCTATTCTCGCCGTAAGGCGATCGTTCTCCTGTATATTATGAGTACAGCGACTGCAATTAGAAGACATCATGTTAATGTTACTACTTAGCTTCGGCTGTTGAAGGTATTGACGAACCATGTCCAGATAAAGCGTCCGGAGTGAAAAAGTTGAATGAGGGAAAAAAGTTGCGATGGAAAAACTAAAAATATAAACGGTAATTAAAAACAAAAACAAAACAAAAAACGTAAAGTTGTCAGCTAGCAAAGTAAAGTTGGCAGCAAAACGCACAGCAACAAAACGCACAGCAACACGTCTGCTCAGTAACCAGTAGGCACAGTGAACCTATGATCAGGTTGAGAGACTTCATATGCTACAGATGATAGCTCATCTCCTTGGTTGTCATGGAGGTCAACCTCTATACATTAGCTTGTCATAATTGGTTGACCCAAAGCATCACTGCAATAGAGGGCCTGAGAATCCTAGCCTCATTGGTTCCCACTATCGGCCACGAACCAATCATTTCAATAAGAAGTGCTTGCCTCAGCAGATCAGCCTGCTTCCATCTGCATCAAGCAGTGTTCTGACGGGGGTCTGCTCATCTCTGATTATATTCTATGTGACAGAAATCTACTGCTGAAGATTGACGTAATAATTTAAATGCACAATCTGTGAGATTTCCTGCTGTTTCATGTTTTTTATATTTGTATTATTGATATACCGTAGCATAGCCCAAACCAGAGTTGGGGCTGCTGTTGGGTTGAAGTACAGACTCTGGAGAGTGGCTTTAAGGAGAGGGATAAAAAGTATTTTGCTATTTTCTTTTGACAGGTTCTGCCCCCTTGTAGTTGATTAGTTATCCATGATTTATTTTTTGATTTATTTTCACTTAATAAAAGCATAATGGAACATAACAGTGTAACTTCAATATTCTCTTCAATCAGGACCAATTAAACACATTTGGAAAGGGAAGGATTTTTTTTCAAAGATTGTTCTGTATTCAGTAAAGCTAATTAGCAGGTAGTTTTTAACATAAGCCACATTCACTCACACACACACACACACACACACACACACACACACACACACACACACACACACACACACACACACACACACACACACACACACACACAGTACTGACTCACAAAACTCACTCCACACAGAATTGCAGTATGTCGATCCCCCTGGACTATGGATATGAAGTACTGTTAGACTGACCTCACAATAGAGACCCTTTTTATAGACCTAAGTAAATGTCTAGGCTCTATAGTGTTACTGTAGTAACATATTGGGCTTTGCTTCACCCCATGATATGTCAAAACCCAGCTCACACATTATACTAGATGTAATGGGCTTAGGCTGCAGTCTACATTTAGCCGACATGCATATTTCACTGTGTATGAGGCGTCGTAACAGAGAGTTAGAGTGTTGCAATCCCATTGTGATGTCTACTCAGCAGCAATACACTGCGAAGGATGTGACATCACAATCCACCAGGCCACGTCTTGGCAGCGTTCCAAATTCATTTCCGTTTTAATCCGATCAATATGTTCCACAGCCAAACAAAAAGATGGTACGTGCTCAAGAGTCATTTCAAGCTTCAGAGTATAATATACATGAAGACTGGTAGGGTGATGATGATTGGTGGGGGAGGGGAAACTGATATGAATGTATAAATAAATGAATAAATAACAATTGACACTGCAGAAGAACTACCGTGTGAATTGCCTCTGATGCAAGAACAAACCTCAAACAAATTATTCTATTTTTGCTATCGCAGCAGCCCTTGATCTGGTGAAAATTGGATCAGGATTGTTCTTCGGGGGAAATGAGAAATCGTTGTGTACTGTATTGTAGCAGTCGCACCTCTGCTAGCTCCTACCTAGTGCACAACTCCACAGCTAATTAGCCCAGAAACTGAAGGCTTATCTAATTCCATGTACACAAAAGAGGGATGCCTTTGAAAGTGAGCTTTGGGCTGGGATGGGAAACGAGGGGCACTAGAAACACTGCTGGATTCTAGCTCGACCTGGCCAACAGACATTTTTCATCCTGTTGATTAATTGCGTTTAATCATTTTGTTAAGTGAGGCAGCACCTTGAACACTAAATAGTGTATGAATAGGGTAGTGAGTTATGTTGTAAATCTTTTCTAAATACTGTCTAAGTACTGGAGAGAAGGGGAGATTACTGTAATTGGGAAGCCTGCGATTGGCTTGTGATTGGCTGAAATCATATTCTATATCAAGTTGCTATGGGTTATGCTGCTTGGGAGGAAAACGGATTGTGTGTGATTTGGTTATTCCCAAGGTTACAGGAGTGCCTGTCTGTGAATGAAAGTGTGTTTTTTACATGTGGCTTGTGTTCTTGTCATATTCTGTCACATATTGTTAGGGGTCACTGCTCACACAGGCCTGTCGCTGTCCTCCTCTATTACTTCCTGTGTGTGAAACAATTGAGTGTTCTTGAAAGTCAAAATATCAATGTTCCATGCTCATACAGCAGATATAGTTCATACAGTATTGACATATTTTGATTAGCTTAGGGTATATGGATTATTACAGTTTCCACACATCACATTTCAATATCCCACACGCCCAAGGCCTGTTTAGTGCACCACTCTATGTATCCCCCTTATTGACTGTCCCTCTAATGGATCCTCATCTGCTACCTGAATCTGAGGCCTCAGAATGACCCAACACTCACAGACCACAGAGGAAACCACACATCACACCCTTTTGCCCAATTTTAAGAGTAGTACCGTGGAAGGAGGAAATACTCAGACAGAACCCCCTCTGCTCTCAGCCTCTGAGCTCCTCCCTCGCTCTCTCTTTGTATCCCCCCTCCCTCGTCCTCTCTATGCGGGCTGTGGTAGAGGAGGTCACAGGCTCTGAATGCAAATCAGTTCCATGTCCTTCCCCACCAGGCCGCTATGTAGCCTGCTGCGCCCTCAACTCCAATGAAATTTGAATAGCTTTTTAGAATAATGAAAACAAAGCTGACCTAATGTCAGAGACAAACACACACAGGGGCTCTGTTTTCCTCACGTGGAGAATCCCCTGTACTGTATTAGCCGTCAGCCTGCTCGGCGAGAGCACTGTCATTGCATTCCTATTTCCTCCAGACGGTCGGATCGGCCGTTTTACCGTCCATATTTCAGCAGGCGGGGCCACAGAGCTAGGGATGGACGGAGGGAGGGGTATGGGAATGGCACTGTGAACACTGTGAGCCGCTGGAGAAGCACGGTGGGGGCATGATGCTGTGTCTCACACCTCGTCAAACACACAGCACAGTACGGTCATGACACACTAGGGAAATGGAGAAGGACAGCAGACAGCAGCTTGTGTTCAGGCCGCTCCACGCTCACTCAACCGTGGAGAAACAGTGTTGACTGGGAGGAGGGGGACAGGAGCTGAGCTAAATGATCATCTGTGGACCACTGGATTTCACTGAACGCCAGCCCATTACATCATGTGTCAGTCAGTTTGCTGCCCAGCTCCTAATTGGAGCACATGTAAGGGCTGAAATAGATACTCTGTTCCTCTGTTGACCCAGCTACATTTCAACTGCACATATATTCAAATCAAGCTTGTTAAAATTCTTTAGACGTGTTTTTTTCATCGGTGTGGTTGATTATTATGCGTAAGATGTGTTTGTTTATTTTCTCACTCTTTTGGTTGCATGACTGATCCTGGCTGCATCTTCCTGCCAATTTCACTTTATAAATGGTGTTAGAATCAGAGGCCAAACTGCAGAAGAATTCTCCAAGGTAAAATATTCGTAATGAAAATGTATTTGTGCCCTTATTGACCTGTCTAGAAACCGAAAGGAAGGCTTTCACATCTAGTAACACTGTTCTTGCTCAGTAGTATGCAGACAAACGAGGTGTCTACCGTTCTTTACCAACTTGTTGTGCTGCCATCCTTTTCCTGGAAGTGTAACAATAAGTTCATTGGAGTGAGAGTGATGGCTGAGAGATGAGGAAAGTGGCAATGAGGTTGTCCCTTCAAATGAGGCTTGTACCGTGTGTAAATGCTGCAGTATGGTATACGTGTTTATGACGTATGTCCGGTGGAGTATTTGTGACTGTTTCAAGGATGGATGTGTGTATTAAGGTGTTCTTGGCCATTCTCAGACATCTTGTTCAATGTCAAGCCATTGAAGCAGGCGTGTAGGTGCTGTAACTATTTCCTACTCTAAGTGGCTGTCCACGTGGAGCTGACAACTCCGTAGAACTGGCTCTGTCAATTAGCTGTGAGAGAAGGCCCCAGCTACAGCCCCATGCAGCACCACTGCACATGCTGACATCGTCGCTGAACACAAAGACAAACCTGTTTGTTTCTCTCCCCACAGAGCCATGTCTCTGTTAGGAAACAACGCTATCATACCTGCTTGTCGCATCCCAAAATGCACTGCAGAAAATGTCCCAAAGTGCGCTCCAGCACATTACATTTTCTCCTCCAACACGACAAAAAAAACTCCTTTGACAGCACAACAGATCCCAACAAAACACATCCAACAATCATCTCGGATTGAGCCTCCTCTCCCATCAGAGACAGAATTGGGCTTCCAGGAAGCATTACGCCCATGCAAAGTCTTTAACTGAAGTCTGCCACTCTATTTCAAAGGGAGACAGGTTCCATTTCAGCAGAGCTGCTCTCTGTATGCAGCTTAAGCTTTTTAATGGGTATTAGAGCAGGTATGAAATCACTGTGCTCTCCATTAAGCAGTTAGGTGTGGTATTAAAGTGCTGCTGGGAAAGTGCTGACTGGGAAGGGGATAATCTTCCTTCCCCTCCATTTACAGGCTGTCTACCTGTCGTCTCTCACCCCCACCCTCTTACTGGAACTGCCCTTACACCAGGGGGACTGGGGGCGGAAGGGAATCAGGTCAACATTGATCACTCCCCTTATAAAAAAGCACTTGCATATGAGGATTGAGGAAGCACTATAGTAATGACGAGAGAAAGCAGAGAGAGAGCGAGAGAGCAGTGCTGGTGCTCTGGGTGTGTCCCTGTTCCAGCAGCCATTCATCCAGCAGTGCAGAGTGTTGGCCATACGTTTTGCCAATAGATCTGTCTTTGCGGCACAGTGTGACAGAGGCTGTTGTTAGCACCTTATGAGGGAGCCATCAGAAGACAATGGGAGAGATGTAGTTAGCACACTGTGAGACTGATAAAGCTGCTGGCTCACCAACAGAGAGTATACTGTGTCTGTTAGACGAGAGAGTGTATCGCCAACACACAAGGAGAGAGGCCCCACTGGACACAGACGTCTATTCAACATCTATTCCACGTTGGTGCGACTTAATTTCATTGAAATGATTCAACCATTGTGTGCCCAGTAAGGAGTGTGTTAGCATGCATGTTAACATTAGAAGCCTCCTCCCTAAGTTTGTTTTGTTCACTGCTTTAGCACACTCTGCCAACCCGGATGTTTTAGCCGTGTCTGAATCCTGGCTTAGAAAGACCACCAAAAATTCAGACATTTTCATCCCCAATTACAAGATTTTCAGACAAGATAGAACGGCCAAAGGGGGCGGTGTTGCAATCTACTGCAAAGACTGCCTGCAGAGTTCTGTTATACTATCCAGGTCTGTTCCCAAACAATTTGAACTTCTACTTTTAAAAATCCACCTCTCTAAAAACAAGTCTCTCACCGTTGCCGCCTGCTATAGACCACCCTCTGCCCCCAGCTGTGCTCTGGACACTATATGTGAACTGATTGCCCCCCATCTATCTTCAGAGCTCGTGCTGCTAGGCGACCTAAATTTGAACATGCTCAACACCCCAGCCACCCTACAATCTAAGCTTGATGCCCTCAATCTCACACAAATTATAAATGAACCTACCAGGTACCACCCCAATTCCGTAAACACGGGTACCCTCATAGATATCATCCTAACAAACTTGCCCTCCAAATACACCTCTGCTGTTTTCAACCAAGATCTCAGCGATCACTGCCTCATTGCCTGCATCCGTAATGGGTCAGTGGTCAAACGACCTCCACTCATCACTGTCAAACGCTCCCTGAAACACTTCAGCGAGCAGGCCTTTCTAATCGACCTGGCCGGGGTATCCTGGAAGGATATTGATCTCATCCCGTCAGTAGAGGATGCCTGGTCATTTTTTTTAAATGCCTTCCTCACCATCTTGAATAAGCATGCCCCATTCAAGAAATTTAGAACCAGGAACAGATATAGCCCTTGGTTCTCTCCTGACCTGACTGCCCTTAACCAACAGAAAAACATCCTATGGCGTTCTGCATTAGCATCGAACAGCCCCCGTGATATGCAACTTTTCAGGGAAGCCAGAAACCATTATACACAGGCAGTTAGAACAGCCAAGGCTAGCTATTTCAAGCAGAAATTTGCTTCCTGCAACACAAATTCAAAAAAGTTCTGGGACACCGTAAAGTCCATGGAGAATAAGAACACCTCCTCCCAGCTTCCAACCGCTCTGAAGATAGGAAACACTGTCACCACCGACAAATCCACTATAATTGAGAATTTCAATAAGCATTTTTCTACGGCTGGCCATGCTTTCCACCTGGCTACCCCCACCCCGGACAACAGCACTGCCCTCCCCTCTGCTACTCGCCCAAGCCTTCCCCATTTCTCTTTCTCCCAAATACAGTCAGCTGATGTTCTAAATGAGCTGCAAAATCTGGACCCTTACAAATCAGCCGGGCTAGATAATCTGGACCCTTTCTTTCTAAAACTATCTGCTGAAATTGTTGCCACCCCTATTACTAGCCTCTTCAACCTCTCTTTCGTGTCGTCTGAGATCCCCAAAGATTGGAAAGCAGCTGCGGTTATCCCCCTCTTCAAAGGGGGGGACACCCTTGACCCTAACTGCTACAGACCTATATCTATCCTACCCTGCCTTTCTAAGGTCTTCGAAAGCCAAGTCAACAAACAGATTACCGACCATTTCGAATCCCACCACACCTTCTCCGCAATGCAATCCGGTTTCAGAGCTGGTCATGGGTGCACCTCAGCCACGCTCAAGGTCATAAACGATATCGTAACCGCCATCGATAGGAAACAATACTGTGCAGCCGTATTCATTGACCTGGCCAAGGCCTTTGACTCTGTCAATCACCACATCCTCATTGGCAGACTCGACAGCCTTGGTTTCTCTAATGATTGCCTCGCCTGGTTCACCAACTACTTCTCTGATCGAGTTCAGTGTGTCAAATCGGAGGGTCTGTTGTCCGGGCCTCTGGCAGTCTCTATGGGGGTGCCACAGGGTTCAATTCTTGGACCGACTCTCTTCTCTGTTTACATCAATGATGTCGCTCTTGCTGCTGGTGATTCTCTGATCCACCTCTACGCAGACGACACTATTCTGTATACTTCTGGCCCTTCTTTTGACACTGTGTTAACAACCCTCCAGGCGAGCTTCAATGCCATACAACTCTCCTTCCGTGGCCTCCAACTGCTCTTAAATACAAGTAAAACCAAATGCATGCTCTTCAACCGATCGCTGCCTGCTCCTGCCCGCCTGTCCAACATCACTACTTTGGACGGCTCTGACTTAGAATATGTGGACACCTACAAATACCTAGGTGTCTGGTTAGACTGTAAACTCTCCTTCCAGACTCACATCAAACATCTCCAATCCAAAGTCAAATCTAGAATTGGCTTCCTATTCCGCAACAAAGCATCCTTTACTCATGCTGCCAAACATACCCTTGTAAAACTGACCATCCTACCAATCCTCGACTTCGGTGATGTCATTTACAAAATAGCCTCCAAAACCCTACTCAATAAATTGGATGCAGTCTATCACAGTGCCATCCGTTTTGTCACCAAAGCCCCATATACTACCCACCACTGCGACCTGTACACTCTCGTTGGCTGGCCCTCGCTTCATACTCGTCGCCAAACCCACTGGTTCCAGGTCATCTACAAGACCCTGCTAGGTAAAGTCCCCCCTTATCTCAGCTCGCTGGTCACCATAGCAGCACCTACCTGTAGCACGCGCTCCAGCAGGTATATCTCTCTAGTCACCCCCAAAACCAATTCTTCCTTTGGACGCCTCTCCTTCCAGTTCTCTGCTGCCAATGACTGGAACGAACTACAAAAATCTCTGAAACTGGAAACACCTATCTCCCTCACTAGCTTTAAGCACCAGCTGTCAGAGCAGCTCATAGATTACTGCACCTGTATATAACCCATCTACAATTTAGCCCAAACAACTACCTCTTTACCTACTGTATTTATTTATTAATTTATTTTGCTCCTTTGCACCCCATTATTCCTGTCTCTACTTTGCACTTTCTTCCACTGCAAACCAACCATTCCATTGTTTTTTAGTTTTTATTTTACTTGCTGTGTTGTACTCACTTCGCCTCCATGGCCTTTTATATTTTTATTTATTTATACATATATTTGTTTGCCTTCACCTCCCTTATCTCACCTCACTTGCTCACATTGTATATAGACTTATTTTTTTTCACTGTATTATTGACTATATGTTTGTTTTACTCCATGTGTAACTATGTGTTGTTGTATGTGTCGAACTGCTTTGCTTTATCTTGGCCAGGTCGCAATTGTAAATGAGAACGTGTTCTCAATTTGCCTACCTGGTTAAATAAAGGTTAAATAAAAATAAAATAAATAAAAATAAAGGGAGAGTGTGTTGTTAGCATAGCTAGCATGCCAGGTGGCACTATGTTATTAGCACACTGTTTGTGTGTGTGGACAGGCTAGCGTGCTAAATGCTAACAGTGATTGAGAGGAACGATAAAAGCTGTGTAGTGATTGGGCTGGCCATGTAGCGCTCCGCTGACAGATGGAGACAATAAACAAATGAACAGGATCCATATTGGCCAGGCTTACAGAGAGCGGCGTTATTGTCTTTCCCCTATGGAGCGTTTAACTGCCGTCACCATTAAAACGGAATGTGGACCTCTGTGACCTTGGCATAGGGGAGCCCTGTCAGACGTCCTCACATGGCTGCGTAAATACTGAACCACCACTCCCTGGTCGGCTTCTTGTATGGTTACACTGGAGGAGGGAGAGACACTCATCATGTGCATTAACATCGCTGGAGTGTGCGTGTGTGTCCCTGGTCATCCCCTCCAGTGTATTTGTGTATAGTGGCAGACCAGTCCCCATGGACGTGGTGTAGAGGGCCCAGATACCCTGTAGCCTGAGGGCTGCAGCGCTGGGCTAAGGGGCTAAGTGGGCACATGCTTCATGATGGGTTGGCATTCCCTTGTCTGCCTTCTGACGGCAAAGAATGATGGCTTGATTCTCTTCATTGATTTTCCTCTACAAAGCACTAACGTGTAGGGAATAAATGGGAAGAGAAAAACAATGAGATGTTCTCTGGGGTCGTTGACCAGGCAGCTCTTGGCTAGGTACTGTGCAGGGGAACAGGCTAGTTGTCTCCACAGGACAAGCTCTATCTGTAATTCTCTCTTACTTTTGGCTTTCGGTTGTTTCGGAGACTTTTGAAAATTAGATAGAGGTTGCTCTTCCTGCTTCTCCTCTTGTTTTCTTGTTCACTTTTTAGTTTTTGCTTTTTCAGCAAAGTGCAATCTTTTTGAATTTTCTCTTTTCTCTTTTCCCTCCCTTTTTTCTGAACCTTAGGTCCGCTCACAAAAAAACACGATGAGTCTACAATGAACAAACCGAGGGATGAAGGTATTTTTGTTGCATGTTTTACCCTTTTGTTGTCTTTTTCAAACTTTTGGAGGGGATGGTTCAATTGAATAACAAACTGATATTAGTTTGTGTCTAAGTGTAATCACTTATTCTTTTTCTCTGTAATTGTAATCGTCTCACAATAATATAATACGTCTAATAATATACACAATTATATATTATTTTATACCATATACTTAAAACTAGCTTCACTAGTTAATGATGTGAAGTAGACTGATATAGACTCTCACTCTCAGTCTCTCTCACACACACACACACACACACCTCAATTGTTCCACACACCCTTGCCACAGAGCAGTTTTCTCCTTTTTCGCTATATGGTTAATCAACCAATAAACAGAATTTGATTTGCATAGAATGTTTTACAAAGTTTGACTGTATTCTGTCTTGCGCCAGTGAATATTTAACCTTGTGTAATATTCTTTACCTTCATCATTTGGATTGGGTCATTCGATTGATCCACTTTACCATTTCTTTATTAAGTTATTTGTTGGGGTATAGGTGAGGATTTTTACAGTAAACGCATTATAGTTTGGGTGGGTGGTGGTGGTGGGGGGCTTGTAGGCTGTCATTTGAATGGATTCCAAGCAGTGGAGCTTGCTAACTGACATGCATTACACATGCAAATACCCAGGTAATCAGTTGTTAAAACTAGCCAGGAAAAGATGCATTGACTTTATGTAATCAAGAGGTTTGAAAGATCAAACTGTTACCATAGGGTTTTGTGTGTGCGTGCATCTTTGTGTGTGCATCCGATCAGGTGTTTGTGTGTCTGATTTGTATATATGTGCGTGTGATGATGTGGGCGTGCATGTGTTAGAGTGTGTATGCTGTTTACGTGTTAAGTTGTCCCATTCTGCCGTCTCTAATTGCTATGGTTTAAAAGGAGACAGAGCTTGCTAATCCTTTTGGAGAGGGAGAGAGGGAGATAGGGAGATAGGGAGAGAGAGAGAATATTTTAGGGGCTGTTTTGAAGCAGGCAGGACAGTGAGGGCATTGTTGGCCCTGTAGGCCTGGGATTCAGGCTGAGTGAGACTGCTCCTGTCATCTCCCCATCTGGACACAGCCTCATCCCCAACTGTCACTGCAAGGTTAGAGAGGAAAATGATACACACGATCTCACACTCAAATGCACTCTTATCATGCACTAACACATGCACTCTTATCATGCACTAACACATGCACTCTTATCATGCACTAACACATGCACTCTTATCATGCGTGAAAACACACACATATGACTTCCAAGCACTCTCACATACACATGAATCCAGACACTCAATCACACTTCATCACTTTTTTTCACACACACATCCTACAGCAACACACACTCCATCACATACAAACATGGGCAGCAAAACCCACACAAACATAGGCAAGTGGGAAGTCTTGACAAACCCCTGGTCCCCTTGCTCCTAAGGATGAACCAGTCTGACTGGGTCAGTCCAGACCACTGCTGTCATGTGAGAGACGGAATCTAAAACAAAAATCCAGAAAATCACATTGCATGATTTTTAAGTAATTCATTTGCATTTTATTGCATGACATAAGTATTTGATACATCAGAAAAGCAGAACTTAATATTTGGTACAGAAACCTTTGTTTGCAATTACAGAGATCATACGTTTCCTGTAGTTCTTGACCAGGTTTGCACACACTGCAGCAGAGATTTTGGCCCTCTCCTCCATACAGACCTTCTCCAGATCCTTCAGGTTTCGGGGCTGTCGCTGGGCAATACGGACTTTCAGCTCCCTCCAAAGATTTTCTATTGGGTTCAGGTCTGGAGACTGGCTAGGCCACTCCAGGACCTTGAGATGCTTCTTACGGAGCCACTCCTTAGTTGCCCTGACTGTGTGTTTTGGGTCGTTGTCATGCTGGAAGACCCAGCCACGACCCATCTTCAATGCTCTTACTGAGGGAAGGAGGTTGTTGGCCAAGATCTCGTGATACATGGCCCCATCCATCCTCCCCTCAATACGGTGCAGTCGTCCTGTCCCCTTTGCAGAAAAGCATCCCCAAAGAATGATGTTTCCACCTCCATGCTTCACGGTTGGGATGGTGTTCTTGGGGTTGTACTCATCCTTCTTCTTCCTCCAAACACGGCGAGTGGAGTTTAGACCAAAAAGCTCTATTTTTGTCTCATCAGGCCACATGACCTTCTCCCATTCCTCCTCTGGATCATCCAGATGGTCATTGGCAAAATTCAGACGGGCCTGGACATGCGCTGGCTTGAGCAGGGGGACCTTGCGTGCGCTGCAGGATTTTAATCTATGACGGTGTAGTGTGTTACTAATGGTTTACTTTGAGACTGTGGTCCCAGCTCTCTTCAGGTCATTGACCAGGTCCTGCCGTGTAGTTCTGGGCTGATCCCTCACCTTCCTCATGATCATTGATGCCCCACGAGGGGAGATCTTGCATGGAACCCCAGACCGAGGGTGATTGACCGTCATCTTGAACTTCTTCCATTTTCTAATAATTGCGCCAACAGTTGTTGCCTTCTCACCAAGCTGCTTGCCTATTGTCCTGTAGCCCATCCCAGCCTTGTGCAGGTCTACAATTATATCCCTGATGTCCTTACACATCTCTCTGGTCTTGGCCATTGTGGAGAGGTAGGAGTCCGTTTGATTGAGTGTGTGGACAGGTGTCTTTTATACAGGTAACGAGTTCAAACAGGTGCAGTTAATACAGGTAATGAGTGGAGAACAGGGCTTCTTAAAGAAAAACTAACAGGTCTGTGAGAGCCGGATTTCTTACTGGTTGGTAGGTGATCAAATACTTATGTCATGCAATAAAATGCAAATGAATTACTTAAAAATCATACAATGTGATTTTCTGGATTTTTGTTTTAGATTCCGTCTCTCACAGTTGAAGTGTACCTATGATAAAAATGACAGACTTCTACATGCTTTGTAAGTAGGAAAACCTGCAAAATCGTCAGTGTATCAAATACTTGTTCTCCCCATTGTACATGCAATCAACTTCAAACGCACATGTACAGTGCATTCGGAAAGTATTCAGACCCCTTGACTTTTTCCACATTTTGTTACGTTACAGCCTTATTCTAAAATGTATTAAATTGTTTGTTTTCTCGTCATCAATCTACACACAATACCCCATAATGACAAAGCAAAAACATTTTTTTTTTACATTTACATAAGGATTCAGTACTTTGTTGAAGCACCTTTGGCAGTGATTATAGCTTTGACTCTTCTTGGGTATGACGCTACAAGCTTGGAACACCTGTATTTAGGGAGTTTCTTCCATTCTTCTCTGCAGATCCTCTCAAGCTCTTGCAGGTTGGATGGGGAGCGTTGCTGCACAGCTATTTTCAGGTCTCTCCAGAGATGTTTGATCGGGTTCAAGTCCGGGCTCTGGCTGAGCCACAAAAGGACATTCATGACCACAGCCACGACTCCTGCGTTGTCGTGGCTGTGGGCTTAGAGTTGTTGTCCTGTTGGAAGGTGAACCTTCGCACCAGTCATCAGACCAGATAATCTTGTTTCTCATGGTCTGAGAGTCCTTTAGGTGGTGCCTTTTGGCCAAATCCAAGCGGGCTGTCATATGCCTTTTACTGAGGAGTGGCTTCCGTCTGGCCACTCTACCATAAAGGCCTGATTGGTGGAGTGCTGCAGAGACGGTTGTCCTTTTGGAAGGTTTTCCCATCTCCACAGAGGAACTCTGGAGCTCTGTCAGCGTGACCATCAGGTTCTTGGTCACCTCCCTGACCAAGGCCCTTCTCCCCCAATTGCTGTGTTTGGCCAGGCGGCCAGCACTAGGAAGAGTCTTGGTGGTTCTAAACTTTTTCCATTTAAGAATGATGGAGTCCACTGTGTTCTTGGGGACCTTTAATGCTGCAGAAAATTTAGGGTAACCTTCCCCAGATCTTTACATCGATACAATCCTGTCTCGAAGCTCTATGGACTATTCCTTCAACCTTATATAGGTGTGTGCCTTTCCAAATCATGTACAATCAGTTAGATGTAACACAGTTGGACTCCAATCAAGTTGTAGAAACATCTCAAGGATGATCAATGAAGACAGGATGCACCTGCACCTATTTCTGTTTTTTATTCTTAAATGTTCTGAAAAAAAAAAAAAAAATGGTTTTTGTTTTGTCATTATGGGGTATTGTGTGTAGATTGATGAGGAAAATAATGTATTTAACCCATTTTAGAATGAGGCTGTATCGTAACAACATGTGGAAGAAGTCCAGGGATCTGAATAATTTCAGAATGCACATTCTTGATACACATGGGAAACTGTTGAGTGTGAAAAAACCATCAGTGTTGCAGTTCTTGACACACTCAAACCGGTGCGCCTGGTACCTACTACCATACCCCATTTAAAGGCACTTAAATCGTTTGTCTTGCCCATTCACTCTCTGAATGGCACACATACACAATCCATGTTGCTATTGTCTCAAGGAAAATCCTTCTTTAACCTGTCTCCTCCCCTTCATCTACACTGATTGAAGTGGATTTAACAAGTGACATCTATAAGGGATCATAGCTTTCACCTGGATTCACCTGGTCAGTCTATGTCATGGAAAGAGCAGTTCCTAATGTTTTGTACAGTCAGTGTACTTTAATTTAGCTCTTATTCACACAGAGATAATTGAATGCTTTATGTGGGTATACAATGAGATATATTGTCTTGCATCCTTTGGAGGTCACACATACACACAACAGTCATACAACGACAGTCTCAGAGACAAAGGGCTCGGTTCAATCCTGATCGCAGAAGTTCAGCGCTGTAGGGCGAATGTCATTTAAAGGCAATGTGCGCGGAGACGGTGTTCACAGTAAACTATGCTTTACATTTCAATCGCGCCATGAATGCTGAACTTCCGTGAAACGGGAAACGTATTTCCTGCTCCAGGTATTCCAAGTGTCCTAGCTCTGCTCTAGATGAGCGCCAGTCCTGTGTGTGTGTGTGTGTGTGTGTGTGTGTGTGTGTGTGTGTGTGTGTGTGTGTGTGTGTGTGTGTGTGTGTGTGTGTGTGTGTGTGTGTGTGTGTGTGTGTGTGTGTGTGTGTGTGTGTGTGTGTGTGTCATTTGTCATGTGCAAGTGGAGTGTGACTGCCTGGTGACAGAGAGGAGAGCTGATCCATTAGCCAGGCATCACACCCAGGGCTCTGCTGGCCTGGTAATGCTGGGATAATTGAACTTGTTTACATCTCCTCTGGGAAATCACCAGAGGCTCACAACACACTGGAGAGAGGGGGAAAGGGAATGGAGGGTGGGAGAGTGTGTGTGAACTCCTCCATTGCTGAGTGTGTGCATATGCAATGTTGGTTGCATAAGTGTGAATGTCGGAGAGATGGGAAAAGAGTGCGTGTGTGTGTGTCAGGGCTTTAATGTATTGTGTGTGAATGTTCATATCTCTCGAGTGCACTGTATGTTCTATAAAAGGTGACTGCATGTGTGCGTATTGATACATTGTACATTGTTGCAGTGGTGTGTGAGTGATGCGTTCTGGTGCATGTGTAACCTGAGATTCAGGTTGTGATGCAGGCGGGTGTGCAAATACGTGAGTAGAATTTATTACCACGGCAACAGGCTCCGAGTGAGTCAATGCAATGGAATGGCTGGTGCGGTTCTATTAGAGAGAGAGGAGGCAGTTTCCATAGCGACTCAGCATCGCAGCTGCCTGCCTGTGTCTCTGTGTGTCTCTGTGTGTCAGTGTGTGCGCGTTTGTGCATTTTCCTACATGCATCTCTGTGTCCGTGAAGAGACCTTGCCATGTACAACTTTGTAACGGTTTGTTTAATCTCATCCCATCCCACCATTACTCTTTCTCCTTCTCTTGCTCACTCCCTCTCTCTCTGTCTCTGTTCAGGGGCCATGTATCTTTCTTTCTATCTCTCCTCTTCTCTTCTCTCTCTCGCTCTCCTTCCTGTCTCTTTTCCCATCGTTCTCTAAGTTACAGTATGTATTTTCTCATCTCTCTCTCTCTCTCTCTATTTTCCCATCTTTCTCCCTCTGTCTCTTTCCCATCTCCTTCCAGAAAGTCATCAGGGTAAACAGATGCTGTGGCTGTTATTTATGTTTCCACTTGGTCTGGCTCTCATATGAATTATCCACAGGGCAGACGCTAGGCTAACTGGGAACCACTGGCAGCTCTGCCTTCTTAAAGACACGCAGACCGTACCACAGTACCTCACAGAGAGGGGGGACCCAGAAAACCCCAGATCGTACCATTATACTGCAGTAGGAGAGACAGTGGCAGACTGTACCATAACTAACCAGAGGGGACAGTGAGAGTTACAGACTGTACCATAATACCACAGAGAGAGGGGACGCAGGGAAACGTACAGATAGGACCACGACACTACAAGAGGGGACAGAAAAATACAGACTGCCATGACAACACTAAGACGATGTTCCAATATCTAAAATGGCTAACCATTGATAAGAGACAATACTGGATAGGTTCCAACCTTATAGCTTTCAACCTATAATGTCACCTCAGTTCAGTATGAAGAGCAGGAATGAGGAGAAGAAGTGTATGTTTCAGACTTTGGGGATATAGTTAAAGATGAGGGAGATCAAAAGGCACGTACAGATGTAGGATCTTCATTTGTGCCAGTTTGCTACATCAGGTAAATAATCCTGCAGCAACAGGGAATGTGTATTATTATGTTGATTATAATGAATGAACATTATTTGTAGGGGTTGATACATTTTTCCTTTAGGGCCAGTGGAAATTAAACTTTAGAAGCCTTTTTACACCTGTGCAGGAAAAATCTCAGCAACGAAAGAGTGATCCAGTTAAGATCCTACATCTGTATGCAGAAGGGGATATATGATTTTTTGTGAATGGCTCTGTGGACATTCCTGTGGATTGTTTTTTTGTAGATAGACCAAAAGTTGTCATCTCTTTCTCAGAATCTAAAGTGTTTCTACTCTCTTTCTCATCTTTTGTGTTTGTGCATACTTCTGTGTATGTCCATATCCCGCTCTTCGCCACAGATATCCGTGACCGTCGGAAGAAGCCGGTGATGCTGTTCATCCATGGCGGCTCCTACATGGAGGGGGCGGGAAACATGTTCGACGCCAGCATCCTCGCAGCCTACGGCAACGTCATCGTGGTCACCATGAACTACCGTCTGGGCGTGCTCGGTGAGTCTGTCTGTCTGCATACTATGACATCACTTCCTGCTTGCACCATCAGGTCCCAGAACTCTTATTCTATGGTTTCAATCTCCTTAATTAGATGCCTTACAATTATACAGAACGAGGCACTTTTCCTAATGATGTGAACTGACCAGGAAGATATCTGGGTCCTAGTTATAGTCTACAGCTAGGTCCTGGAGTTGGTCCTGATCACATGACCAGAACAGTAGAACTGGCCCTAGCTGCACCATGTGATCTGAGTTTTGTGTGCTCTGCCCTGTCCCTGTGTACAGACTCTGAGCCAGTGGATAGGAGTTTAGTCAGCTGCTTTGAGGGGCTGACTGCCTGTTTGTTTCTACAGCTGTTTGTTTGTGTACTGTACACCACAGAGCATCCACAGTCTCCATTGTGGTTGCCAGGTTGGGTAATGGGATCTGGTTTATTGTATCAAGCCTGTCTCAACACATCAGAGTATTCATAAAGAGAGAAATGGGAGTATTTTAGGATACAGTCCAAGCTTTACCACTAGTGTAAACACAGTGGAATGTGATCCACACAGTCATTGACAGACGGGGCCAGCCAGTAGAGGGAACATACTGAGAGTTTGAGGTACACCTGGCAGCAGCTCTGTCCTGCCTGCTAGATTTGGGCCTGCCTGTTTTGTGGTGCATGTTTCATGTGCTGTTATGCTTTTCTACATCTGTCTGACAAACTGGAAACATTAGCGAGTGGAGCGTGAGAACAATCCGCCGTGTGAACTTAAGTTTCCTTAATGCACGATCTAATCCTTGCTCTGCATGCCTCTAATTCACTGATCCAAACAGTCCTCAATGGAGTCCATGTTTGCATCATTCCCAAGCCAAATAGTAGTCTTTGTCTGTGTGATTTACATACTGTATGTGTGCTGTGTGTAGTTTACCCGTGTGTAGTGTACAGTATTTATGCACCACACACACAGTGACATACAGAGGTAGTTGAGAGATCCTGCTGAGCGATGCAGAGAGATGATGCAGTGCCCTCGATTCCTCTAACATGGTTGAACATTTTGGTACGTAGGCGAGTAGACTAACCTCTCTCTCGCTCTCTCTCTCTCTCTCTATTTCCTCTTTCTCGCTCCCTCTGTTCTGCTTTTAATGGGTTACTCTACTGTACTGAAGGGATTATGTGTGTGTGTGTTTGTTTGTGTGTGTGTTAGGGAGTTTGTATGTGTGTGTGTACGTGCATGTGGGTGTGTCCGTACATGTAAGTGTGTGTGTGTGTGTGTGTGTGTGTTTGTATGTGTTTGCATACGTGTGTGTATGTTTGAATATGTAACAGTACAATGTGCCATCCATCCTCACCACCTCTCTCAATGGACAAAAACGTTTTTGGCCTGAAAAGAGAAAGACAACTGCTCCACATTTCTACAATAGGTTTAGCACATAATCACATAGTATTATCCTATACTTATGCACACGCACACTCACATATGCCAACCTTATTTCAGCCTGTGCCTTTAACAGAGAGATGGGGGTAGGGAGGGAGGGGACGACAGAGAAGGGGGATAGAGACAGATGAGAGAGGGAGAAACAGAGAGAGACATAGCTAAAGAGAGGAAAGGAGCAACAGAAGGGGGAGATGGGAACAATCTAAAAATAAACCATCAGAAGTGCTTTTTAAATCTGCAGCGAAGCAAAAAAAATTCATTCAAACAAATGTAATGCAATGTGGCCACAGCACACACACACACACATATATATATAGGCTTACACACATCTCTATATACTCACATACAATTACATAAGGGGTTTCTCTTTTTTTAACGTTTGGTGGATGTTAAGTTAATTCATGATATGCTTGTGATTTGTGAAAGGGGAGAATATGTCTAAAAGAAAATCCTAAATGTCTGCCATGTACAGTCCAGGAGTGTTAAGCATGGTGAAGTTAGGAGTGTGTATACTAGTACCTACCTACAGTAGAGCTCCACCCCAACGCTGCTGCCTGCTCACCTTGCCCCTACCTTCCTCGTGGCTGCTCCAGGCCCATGCAGCCTCCTGATTTGTGCTGCAAAGCCATCTGTTCTGACTAATTAACTAATTAACTAATTAATGAACTCTGGGAAAGGGCCCACCGTCACTGGGCTGTGGGAGAGAGGCTTTCTCACATCAAGAAGAGAGATGAAACACTCCGCTCTCCTTCTTCTCCTTCTTCTTCTCCTTCTTTTTCTCCTTCTTCTTCTCCTTCTTCTTCTCCTTCTTCTTCTCCTTCCTCCTTCTCCTTCCTCCTTTTCCTTCTTCTCCTTCTTCTCCTTCTTCTCTTTCTCCTTCTTCTGAGTAGAATTCTACTCCTTCTTCTTCTTCTTCTTCTTCTCCTTCTTCTTCTTCTCCTTCTCCTTCTCTTCCTTCTTCTTCTTCTTCTCCTTCTCCTTCCTCCTTCTTCTCCTTCTTCTTGTTCTTCTCCTTCTTCTTCTCCTTCTCCTTCTTCTCCTTCTTGTTCTTCTCCTTCTCCTTCTCCTTCTTCTCCTTCTTCTTCCTCTTCCTCCTCATTCTTCTTCTTCTTTTTGTTCATCTCGTCCCCGTTCTCTCCATCAGATCAGTCCCATCTGATTGACAGAATCGGATGACTCTTAATGAGTTAATCTCATGTGTTTGTTTCTCTCCCTCTGCAACCAACAAACACCAAATCACAGAATTATAATTCCCAGCGCTCTCCTGATGCACCCAATGAGTTATTTTAGAGTTATTAATACTTCAGCATACATTCTATTGGTTTGGATGTACAGTATAATTACAACCCTGGCTCAGACTGAATAAATAGAGCCAGTATTGGGATTTGAGTATTATGAGAAATAACATGTTCCCGGTTATAATGAGGCGATCATATGGTTATTGTTGCATGGGGCTGACAGGAGAGAGTGAATTTGCCTGCACAAATTAACCGAGTGGAGGAAGCATGAAATGAAAAGAGAAAGGGTTGTAATGTGACTGTATGGAATCATAATTTAGATGGTCAAACGACACACTAGAATAGAATATACCACAACCCAATACTGCATACCACAACAGGATAACATTGTAGAGAGCACAACAGCCCAATAGCAGAATACAGTGCCATAGTGGTTTCTATAAAACCCACAGATACTGATGAAGGCCATGGTGGATACAGTTGATCTCAAAGGTTACCTTACAATGCACAATGAGCAATTTCACTTATGAGTCCAATTTTACGCTGTTGGACACAGGCTCGTGTTTACAACAATATTAAAAAGAACAAACCGTCCGTGAACAGTTTAGTCTGAAAACACAGCACTTCTCTTTGAGCACAGCCTCATCTGTGGAGGACAAACAGCTTACAGTAATACTCCATCTGTAAAGAACAAACACAGGAAATTTGACGTGTACATCTGTGGATTTACCTCCATTAAGGGATTTTATACACAACTTGACCCCACTTCCATAGCTTTGAAGGCTGCCTCTTTATTTCCCTGTGTTTGTCCCTCTGTCTCTATAATTCTGTTTTGTCTATGTATCTCTCCTAGTCTTCTTACTATATATCGGTCTCTCTCTCTTATTGGCCTTGTATCTATGATGGGTTGGTTCCCTCCCCGTGATGCACAGAGATGTGTTTGGACAATGTAAAGTCCCTTCCGTGATCTTCATCCCATCTGTCCATCACTCTTCATCTTCCACGTATCATTTGATTAATGCCCTGAATCTATATGCTTCCTTTGTATCCATCGTCTTTCACCTCTCCTTTTTCTTTCCATTCCATACCCCCCTTCCTCCTCTCCTCTCTGGGTAGAGCTCTATTCACCTACCCATGTATTCATATAGCCGTTTGTTCGGTTACTTCCTGATAATTGTCCTGTTCGTATCTGAGACACTGGATATGTAGGGCCTATTCCCTCACACTGCAGACTAGCTAGGCTGGACACACACACACATACAAGTAGTTGATGTAGAGTTTGGTCTGTCAAACTGTATTTCACACCTCGTGTGTGTGTGTGTGTGTGTGTGTGTGTGTGTGTGTGTGTGTGTGTGTGTGTGTGTGTGTGTGTGTGTGTGTGTGTGTGTGTGTGTGTGTGTGTGTGTGTGTGTGTGTGTGTGTGTGTGTGTGTGTGTGTACCTAGGCTTGTTGTGATCCTAGGGATTGTGTATTGGGCTATATGAATGTGTATTATTATTATTTGTTTATGTAACCAGATAGGCCACTTGAGAAGAAGTTCAAATTAACAACTGCGACCTGGCCAAGATAAAGTAAAGCAGTGCGACAAAAACAACAACACAGACTTACACATGAACAAACGTACAGTCAATAATAAAGGCAATAAATAGGCCATAGAGGCGAAATAATTACAATTTAGCATTAACACTGGAGTGATAGATGTGCAGATGATGATGTGAAAGTAGAGATACTGGGGTGTAAAAGAGCAAAAAGATAAGTAACAATATGGGGATGAGGTAGTTGGGTGGGCTATTTACAGATTGGCTGTGTATAGGTACAGTGATCGGTAAGCTGATGCTTAAAGTTAGAGAGGGAGATATAAGTCTCTAGCTTAACCTCTCTAGGGTATGTGGGACATTAGTGTCCCACCTCATCAACAGCCAGTGATACTGCACCATTTTAAAGCTACACTTGTTGTAAATCCAGCCAAAGTGTCCGATTTCAAAAAGGTTTTACGACAAAAGCACACCAAACGATTATGTAAGGTATGAGTCACAGAAAAAGACAGCAATTTTTTCAGCTAAAGAGTGCATTAACAAAAAGCAGAAATAGAGATAAAATGAATCACTAACCTTTGATAATCTTCATTAGATGACACTCATAGGACTTCATGTTACACAATACATGTATTTTATGTTCTGTAAAGTTCCTATTTGTATCCAAAAATCTGAGTTTAGGCAAGACGCTACTGTATCACTTGGCAAAAAGCCTGAGAAAATGCATAGCGCCACATTAAAATGAATGACTATGAAAATTACTATAAAATCAAACTTTCATTAAATCACACATGAAAGATATCAAATTAAAGCTACACTGGTTGTGAATCCAGCCAACATGTCAGAATTCAAATAGGCTTTTCAGCGAAAGCATACGATGCTATTATCTGAGCATAGCACCATTGTAAACAAAAGAGAGAAAACATTTCAACCCTGCAGGAGCGACACAAAACGCAAGAATAAAAATATAATTCATGCCTTACCTTTGACAAGCTTCTTCTGTTGGCACTCCAATATGTCCCATAAACATCACAAATGGTCCTTTTGTTTGATTAATTCCGTCGATATATGTCCAAAATGTCCATTTATTTGGCACGTTTGATCCAGAAAAACACTGGTTCCAACTTGCTCAAACATGACGACAAAATATCTAAAAAATTACCTCTAAACTTTGCCAAAAAATGTCAAACTACTTATGTAATACAACTTTAGGTATTTTTTAACGTTAATAATCGATAAAATTGAAGACGGGATGATATGTGTTCAATACAGGATTAAAACGATATGTAGCATGCCTTCTGTTTGATTGAAACACATGTCTAGGACACCAGGAGTGCCTCGACTTCAAGATGGCCATATTTCTTCATTACACAAAGGAATAACCTCAACCTATTTCTCACGACTGTTGACATCCAGTGGAAGCCATAGGAACTGCAAGCAAGCTGCTTAGAAATGTGGTTTCCCAATGAAAACTCATTGAAAAGACAGTGACCTCAAAAAGAAAAATATCTGAATGGTTTGTCCTCGGGGTTTCGGGGCTAAATAAGTTATGTTATTCTCACAGACATGATTCAAACAGTTTTAGAAACTTCAGAGTGTTTTCTATCCAAATCTACTAATAATATGCATATCTTATCTCCTGGCGATGAGTAACTGGCAGTTGAATTTGGGTATGTTTTTCATCCAAACGTGAAAATGCTGCCCCCTACCCTAGAGAAGTTAAGTGATTTTTGCAATTTGTTCCAGTCATTGGCAGCAGAGAACTGGAAGGAAAGGCAGCCAAATGAGGAGTTAGCTTTGGAGATGACCAGTGAAATATACCTGCTGGAGCCTGTGTTACGGGTGGGTGTTGCTATGGTGACCAGTGAGCTGAGATAAGGCCGGGCTTTACCTAGCAAAGACTTATAGATGACCTGGATTCAGTGGGTTTGGCAACGAATATGTAGCGAGGGCCAGCCAACGAGAGCATACAGGTCGCAGTGGTGGGTAGTATATGGGGCTTTGGTAACAAAATGGATGGCTCTGTGATAGACTACATTCAATTTGCTGAGTAGAGTGTTGGCGACTATTTTGTAAATTACATCGTCGAAGTCAAGGATCGGTAGGCTAGTCAGTTTTACGAGGGTATGTTTGGCAGCATGAGTGAAGGCTTTGTTGCGAAATAGGAAGCCGATTCTAGATTTCATTTTGGATTGGAGATGATTAATGTCTGGAATCTGGAGTCTGGAAGGAGAGTTCACAGTCTAACCAGACACCTTGGTATTTGTAGTGGTCCACATATAAGTCAGAACCGTCCAGAATTGTGATGCTAGTCGGGCGGGCGCGGGCAGCAATCGGTTGAAGAGCACGCATTAGTTTTACTAGCATTTATAAGCGGTTGGAGGCCACGAAAGGAGAGTTGTATGGCATTGAAGCTCGTTTGGAGGTTTGTTAACAGTGTCCAAAGAAGGGCCAGATGTATACAGAATGGTGTCGTCTGCGTAGAGGTGGATCAGAGAGTCACCAGCAACAAGAGTGACATCATTGATATATACAGAGAAAATAGTCGACCTGAACCTTGTGGCACCTCCATAGAGACTGCCAGAGGTCCGGACAACAGGCCCCCCGATTTGACACACTGAACTCTGTCTGAGAAGTAGTTGGTGAACCAGGCGAGGCAGTCATTTGAGAAACCAAGGCTATTGAATCTGCCGATAAGAATGCGGTGATTGACAGAGTCGAAATCCTTGGCCAGGTCGATGAATACGGCTGCACAGTACTGTCTTTTATCGATGGCAGTTATGATATCGTTTAGGACCTTGAGCGTGGCTGAGGTGCACCCATGACCAGCTCGGAAACCAGATTGCATAGTGGAGAAGGTACGGTGGAATTCGAAATGATCGGTGATCTGTTTGTTAACTTGGCTTTCGAAGATTTTAGAAAGGCAGGGCAGTTTGGGTCTAGAGTGTCTCCCCCTTTGAAGAGGGGGATGACCGCGGCAGCTTTCCAATCTTTGGGGATCTCAGACGATACGAAAGAGAGGTTTAACAGGCTAGTAATAGGGGTTGCAACAATTTTGGTGGATAATTTTAGAAAGAGAGGGTCCAGATTGTCTAGCCCAGCTGATTTGTAGGGATCCAGATTTTGCAGCTCTTTCAGAACATCAGCTGTCTGGATTTTGGTGAAGGAGAAGCGGGGGGGACTTGGAAATGTTTCTGCGTGGGGTGCAGAGCTGTTGTACGGGGTAGGGGTAGCCAGGTGGAAGGCATGGCCAGCTGTAGAAAAATGCTTATTGAAATTATCGATTATCGTAGAGTTATCGGTGGTGACAGTGTTTCCTAGCCTCAGTGCAGTGGGCAGCTGCGAGGAGGTGCTCTAATTCTCCATGGACTTTAGTGTGCCAGAACTTTTTGGAATTAGTTCTACAGGATGCAAATTTCTGTTTGAAAAGCTAGCCTTAGCTTTCCTAACTGACTGTGTATATTGGTTCCTGACTTCCCTGAAATGTGTATATCGCAGGGGCTATTCGATGTTAATGCAGTACGCCACAGGATGTTTTGTGCTGGTCAAGGTCAGTCAAGTCTGGGGTGAACCAAGGGCTATATCTGATCTTAGTTCTACATTTTTGAAATGGGGCATGCTTATTTAAAATGGTGAGGAAAGCACTTTTAAAGAGCAACCAGGATACCCGGGCCAGGTCGATTAGAAAGGCCTGCTCGGTGAAGTGTTTTAGGGAGCGTTTGACAGTGATGAGGGGTGGTCGTTTGACCGCGGACCCATTACAGACGCAGGCAATGAGGCAGTGATCGCTGAGATCCTGGTTGAAGACAGCGGAGGTGTATTTAGAGGGCAAGTTGGTCAGGATGATATCTAAGAGGGTGCCCATGGTTACGGATTTAGGGTTGTACCTGGTAGGTTCCTTGATCATTTGTGTGAGATTGAGGGCATCTAGCTTAGATTGTAGGACGGCCGGGGTGTTAAGCATATCCCAGTTAGGTCACCTAACAGTACGAACTCTGAAGATAGATGGGGGGCAATCAATTCACATATGGTGTCCAGGGCACCGCTGGGGGCTGAGGGGGGTCTATAACAAGTGGCAACGGTGAGAGACTTTTTTCTGGAAAGGTGGATTTTTAAAAGTAGACCCAGATATTTCAGCAGTCTATTGTACACTATGCTATAATTCAAAATGGTAGCACAGTGACTCTTTCCACTTTGTTCTATGATGTATTTACATCCATATGTGATTTGGTTTTACCTTCAACATAAATTGATGTCAAATTGATAGATTTACAGTGTTCAGCCGTTATAAAACTATTTACATTAACTAGGCATTACATCATTTTACATCAAGTGACTGAATGAGTTTGTTGTACTCAGTCAATTGAAAATGTGTTTAGAGTTTTGAAACATGAGCCATTTTTATGATTTGATTTGATTCTTGTGCTTAGAGTTGTGAAAAAGTTTCACATAAAAATTGTGCCTAAGTTATAAAACAACAACGGTAACTTCCAAAGCTCTGTGTAGTCCAGCCAACTGCTTGTTGATTCCCCACTGGTCCAGGTGTGGGGACAACCAGTCTAACCACAACCAGTTTGATTACAATATTGGATTTCAACCTAGACCCCAAAACACACCCCATTCAAAACAGTTTCAACAGGCCCCCCCAACCAAAATCCTACCCTCAACACCAAAACTGTTTCAACATCCCCAAAGATTGGAAAGCTGCCGCGGTCATCCCCCTCTTCAAAGGGGGAGACACTCTAGACCCAAACTATTAGAGACTTATATCCATCCTGCCCTGCCTTTCTAAAATCTTCGAAAGCCAAGTTAACAAACAGATTATTATAGTATGAAGAATACAAAGCTGAATAAAATAGAAAGGATATTTTCTCCAAACAATTTGAAGGGAGTGCGCACATGCGGCTATTCTGTGTTGAGCGGTTAAAAAATAAATAGGTTCTCCTATATGCTTAATTTAGAGTTATTCATGTAACTTTATTTGTTCTACAAACGTTGGGATAATGTTTTGATTTTGAATACATTGTAAGGCTGCATGATGCGACTCTAATGAAAAAAGTAGCTTGAAAGGCATGAGCTCTGCTTTGTTTTTTTTCACAGGCTGTACACACGTCATCAGTCTCTTATTCAGAATTTGACAAGCACTTGGTAATGCTTTGAATTTTCCGGCGGCATCCCCTTTGTGTCGCGAGTAAATCCCCCTAAAAAAATACATGCTTTTTGCGGCCAGTGGCCGTTGTGCCCTTGGGCTAAATATAATAATTTGAATTCTATTCTCCCTGAGTGCTCACATGGCTCTCTATCATGTGATTGGGTCTTTCTCACAGGCTACAAGTGAAGACAGACACATCGGGGACGCAACTGCGCACGTCCTTATCCAATTCCGAGGTGCATATTGAAGATATTGGAAGAACTGTTCACATTTACTTTTCGTCAGCCAACAACATGAGTAGGCCTAACGAACAGCAAAAGCATTAGCCTATGTCAATCTACTATCCCCATAGTAGAAAAGTTGACCTACTCTGTGCAATAAATAAATATTCCAAACATACTGTAGTCTGGGACAGTTGTGGGATGCGATAGATCCCAAATTAATACAACCACTAGCATCAAAAACCTTTTTTACGCAATGAGGCTGATGTAGCAGATCAGACCATTTAGCTTAAAATGTTGATAAATTATTAGGCTATTTCTTCACATTATAGGCGCAGCAATGCGTACACAGCAGAAGGCTATAAGCGCGAATGGCCAATTAGCGGGAATACACAATTATCAAAAGTGACCGATTTTATTTTTTTTATGGTGAAATATATTCCCCCAAACTTGAAACTCATTGCATATGTATGCCAGTTAGGCTCTATACCCCTTGTAAAGTGGATTAATGTGCTTAATTTTAAGAAGTTATTTGGCCACTTCAGTTGTGATTCAAACCTTATCAAAAAGTATAGACCTATAGGCTAGGCTACTTGAGGTGTGCAAAAAATGCACTTAAATAGCTATGCACTTAAATAGCAAATGGAGGATGATTTTCCCGTGGTTAATTTTCATGCCAACCAGGAAGGCTATACTCCTGTTGTAAAGATAAGCAATATGCTTAATATTAGGAAGGTTAAGAAATAAATATAGTAGGTCTGTAGAAATCTGATGGGATCCTCCTCTTTTTAATAGAGGCCATCACTCTGTTTTTTCACATAATTGCATAGCCAATAGAAATGTTGCGCAACATGGGCTCATGGGCTCTCATGAAGTGTTTGATTAGATTTTTGATTACATTTCCATTGATGTCAGAGTGATTAGAGGGACAATGGAGTGCTGAGTACCAGGCAGTTAGCAAGTTTGGTAGGCTACTAATGACGAGCAGCAGCATCAGTGCTTGGAGAAGCCTAATTACCGTAACTAAACGGTCACGTGGAATTTGACTGCCTTCATGACTCGTGACTGCCAGTGTGGTGGCAATACGGTCACCTTAACAGCCCCAGTCATGAGTGCATTCAGATTCGTGTTCGGCGGCAAACTTTCTTCACAATAGACAAACGGGCTCATTCTGTTCAGAACAACCCAGGGTTATGAGGTAATTTCATCTTGTAACTGTACATCAAGCATAATGATCAAAAACAACACTAAATTACATGAGTTTTATGATATGGAAATGTGAAGTGCACATTTGGACCGATGGGTGTTTGGCTTGCTTGTATGACATCAAAGCAGTATTTATTATAATCCTCAACGTCTCATCTTTCAAAATACACAGTCCTCTTAATTTTCAGCATTTCCCTCAATCGGGCAACAAAATGTGCACAAGTTGGCCCATTAGCAGGAGGGATGGGGGCAACTTCTTGTCACGTGCGGTGCTCAAGTTCAGAATGGCTGTCAGTCAAAACCCATACAGAGCTATGAAGCGCAGAGCCTGAGCTCTGACGTCATTTATATAATCTTACTTTCAGCCACTGCGTTCCAGTTTATGTGCTTATCAGTACCCAAATCTGCCATTTTCAACCCGTATATGGGTATGAGTGTAAAAGGTTACCATCTTAGAAAGTAGTACAGTAGTAGTATGTTACAATGTAGTATTAGTGTAGTAGTACAGTACTGACATCTTGATAACTAAAATATATATTATTACATCCTTTAAAAGTATACAGCTACAGTGCCTTGCAAAAGTATTCATCCCCCTTGGCATTTTTCCTATTTTGTTGCATTACAACCTGTAATTTAAATAGATTTTTATTTGGATTTCATGTAATGAACATACACATAATAATCCAAATTGGGGAAGTGAAATGAAAAAAATGACTTGTTAAAAAAATATATTAAAAAAATTCATTGAAAAGTGGTGCGTGCATATGTATTCACCCCCTTTGCTACGAAGCCCCTAAATAAGATCTGGCGCAACCAATTACCTTCAGAAGTCACATAATTAGTTTAATAAAGTCCACCTGTGTGCAGTGTCACATGATCTGTCACATGATCTCAGTATATATACACCTGTTCTGAAAGGACCCAGAGTCTGCAACACCACTAAACAAGGGGCACCACCAAGCAAGCGGCACCATGAAGACCAAGGAGCTCTCCAAACAGGTTAGTGACAAAGTTGTGGAGAAGTACAGATCAGAGTTGGGTTATAAAAAAATATCTGAAACATTGAACATCCCACAGAGCACCATTAAATCCATTATTAAAAAATGGAAAGAATATAGCACCACAACAAACCTGCCAAGAGCGGACCACCCACCAAAACTCACAGACCAGGCATGGAGGGCATTAATCAGAGAGGCAACAAAGAGACCAAAAATAACCCTGAAGGAGCTGCAAAGCTCCACAGCGGAGATTGGAGTATCTGTCTATAGGACCACTTTAAGCCGTACACTCCACAGAGCTGGGCTTTATGGAAGAGTGGCCAGAAAAAAAGCCATTGCTTAAAGAAAAGAATAAGAAAACACGCTTGGTGTTCGCCAAAAGGCATGTGGGAGACTCCCCAAACATATGGAAGAATGTACTCTGGTCAGATGAGACTAAAATTTAGTTTTTTGGCCATCAAGGAAAACGCTATGTCTGGCGCAAACCCAACACCTCTCATCACCCGGGAACACCATCCCCACAGTGGAGCATGGTGGTGGCAGCATCATGCTGTGGGGATGTTTTTCATCGGCAGGGACTGGGAAACTGGTCAAAATTGATGGAATGATGGATGGCGCTAAATACAGGGAAATTCTGGAGGGAAACCTGTTTCAGTCTTCCAGAGATTTGAGACTGGGACGGAGGTTCACCTTCCAGCAGGACAATGGCCCTAAGCATACTGCTAAAGCAACACTTGAGTGGTTTAAGGGGAAACATTTAAATGTCTTGTAATGGCCTATTCAAAGCCCACATCTCAATCCAATTGAGAATCTGTGGTATGACTTAAAGATTACTATACATCAGTGGAACCCATCCAACTTGAAGAAGCTGGAGCAGTTTTGCCTTGAAGAATGGGCAAACATTCCAATGGCTAGATGTGCCAAGCTTATAGAGACATACCCCAAGAGACTTGCAGCTGTAATTGCTGCAAAAGGTGGCTCTACAAAGTATTGACTTTGGGGGGGGTGAATAGTTCAAGCACGCTCAAGTTTTCAGTAATTTTTTTCTTATTCCTTGTTCTTCCACAATAAAAAATATTTTGCATCTTCAAAGTAGTAGGCATGTTGTATAAATGAAATGATACAAACCCCCAAAAAATCTATTTTAATTCCAGGTTGTAAGGCAACAAATAAGGAAAAATTCCAAGGGGGGTGAATACTTTCGCAAGCCACTGTACTTGTTTATGAGCCTTCTGGATATGTATAGTATATAAAACATTAGTGTCTTCCTGTTTCACCATAGGTTCCTTATTCTCAACAGTTTAGCATATAAACAATATTTCACTACCCTGTAAAAACATATTTTTGAAGTATAAACATGTGAAATGTCAATGGCATGTCGTATCCATCAAAATCCAAGGGTGGGTAAAAATTATTCCCAAGATTTGGTACAGAAAACCTTTAGTATCAAGACACTGGAGGGAATGTTAAATAAAATAACTTGGCCATGAAGTTTCAGTAGATTAGGAACTGATTCCATTGTAAATTCATACCACACAGTTATTGTCACGTATACTCACTCTCCGGCCTCTAGGTCGTCAGGCTGCTGATTATCCCGCACACCTGTCACCATCGTCTCGCGCACCTGCACCTCATGAAACTCACCTGGTTTCCATCACCTCCTTGATTATCTTCCCTATATCTGTCACTCCCCTTGGTTCTTTCCTCGGGTGTTATTGACTCTGTTTTCGTGTCGGTGCGTTGTTTGTGTTTCGTGTTCATGGTTTCTTTTATTTATTAAAACACTCACTCCCTGAACTTGCTTCACAACTCTCAGCGCACATCGTTGCAGTTATATTACTTCTTATTGACGTTCAACTTCTGAATGACAAAAAAAAGTAGAAATGAAAGCATGCTGAAAACAAATCTTTAAAAAAATGCAACTGTAACAGATGTTACAAACAAAATCCATATCTAGACAACCTGAGACTAACTGATTTATGGAAAAACACAAATATAAACACTTGTGTGTTTTGTCTGAATGATTGTTCAGTTGTCAATAGGACATTCAGCAATATGATAAAGCACCTGAAAAAACATCAACTAGATCGTTGTATTATGTTTGTGTGAACATTGAAATGTGTGATGGACACATATATGGAAAATCCATCCAATACAGCAGATAATGATATGCTCACCATTTTTTGTCTTATTAACTACCATTTAATCCAATAGCAAAAATATAACATACACATTTCAAAACTGTTCTTTTTGAAGTGCTGAATAGAAAGAATAGTAGATGCTAAATATAATATTCCATGCAGTAGTTGACTGTAACTTGACATGCAATTGTTTTTATTATTTCTATCCTTGGCAGGTTGTGAGCATGTTGAGAAATATTCCAGTCTTACAATCTCATTATCCCTGTAAAGAAAAGTATTGTAAAGCATTTGGCTACTTTAAAAACGTTGCACGGTGTTGTATGCCATTTCTGCCCTCCATGCAACACTACAAGATCGCCTTTTCTTACGTGACTTGTCAACTGATACAGTATCGCCTGTCTCGCTCCTTGAAATTCATCAGCTTACAATGTACCAATGGCATTCAGATAATGAGTGGAATATATTGTTAGATATAACCCTGTAACGGTTCTCGTGGGCTGAAGGGAGAGTGGACCAAGGTGCAGCGTTTAGAAGTGTTCATGATTTCATCCAAAAAAACAAATCGAACAAAAACAACAAACAGGAAAGCGAAACAGTTCTGTCTGGTGCAGACACAAAACAGAAAACAACTACCCACAAAACACAGGTGGGAAAAGGCTACCTAAGTATGGTTCTCAATCAGAGACAACGATAGACAGCTGCCTCTGATTGAGAACCACACCCGGCCAAACACATAGAAATAGAAAACATAGAACAAAAACATAGAATGCCCACCCCAACTCACGCCCTGACCAACCAAAATAGAGACATAAAAAGGATCTCTAAGGTCAGGGCGTGACAAACCCAGGTATTTCAGCAGTGCACTGTACACTGTAATTCCAAATTGCAGCACGTAGTGACTCTTTCTACTTTGTCCTATGATGTAGTATTTGAAGCCACATCCACATATGATTTGGTTTTACCTTCCAACATAAATTGACTCAAATTGATACATTTATGAGGTATAAAATATAGAAATGTACGGTGTACAGCCGTTATCCAACTATATCCGTTAACTAGGCATTACATACTTTTGGTTCGTTACTTATCAGTTTTGATCAGTTTGATTAACTGATAGTAAATAATATCAAAAGTAAAGTGAATATTTCATTTTGAAAAGCAGACACTTAGATTGAATGTGTATCCAAATTGAACAAATTATTTGGTGCAGTGAATGTGTTTGTTGTACTCCGTCAATTGAAAATGTGCTTAGAGTTTTGAAACATGAGACATTTCGATGATCTGATTTAAGATTTTTGTGCTCAGAGTTGTGAAAATATTTCATATAAAAATTGCACCAAAGTGAACTTCCAAGGCTCTGTGAAGTCCAGCCAACTGCTTGTTGATTCCCCACTGGGCCAGGTGTGAATGCTCTGGGAGGCCTAACACCGTACCCAAACCGGCCGCGCGCAAATTGATTTTGTCCCCCCACACCAAACGCGATTATGACACGCAGGTTGAAATATCAAAACAAACTCTGAACCAATTATATTAATTTGGGGACAGGTCGAAAAGCATTAAACATTTATGGCAATTTAGCTAGCTAGCTTGCAGTTTCTAGCTAATTTGTCCTATTTAGCTAGCTTGCTGTTGCTAGCTAATTTGTCCTGGGATTTAAACGTTGAGTTGTTATTTTACCTGAAATACACAAGATGCTCTACTCCGACAATTAATCCACACATAAAACGGTCAACCAAATAATTTCTAGTCATTGCTCCTCCTTCCAGGCTATTTCTTCTTTGGACTTTATATGGCGATTGGCATCTAACTTTCATAATTACCATGACGACCGACCAAACTCAGTTCAACTTTCAATCACCCACGTGTGTATAACCAATGAGGAGATGGCACGTGGGTATCTGCTTCTTTAAACCAATGAGGAGATAGGAGAGGCAGGACTTGCACCACGTTCAGCGTCACAAATAGAACTGACTTCTATTTTAGCGCTTGGCAACGCAGACACTCGTTGGCCCGCGCGAGCAGTGTGGGTGCAATAATTGAAAAACATGTATGTTTAAATTTATTTTGCCATGCTCGCACACGCGACGCAAGCGGTGTGGTCAGCATGTAAGCCTCGCCCCAACCGGTTTGATAACAATGCTGGATTTCAGCCCAGAACCCAAAACGCACCTCATTCAAAACAGTTTCAACTGGCCCCCCAACCAGAACCCTACCCTCAACACCAGAACCGTTTCAACATGGCCAACCAACTCCCCCCCCCCCCCCCCCCCCTCTCGTCTCCACCCCACAAAATGTATCAAAAGGCACAATAGACCTTAGTTCCTCAAATAGTCTAATACACTGCCCCTGATCAACGGCATAACACATCTTTGTCCCACAACTGACCAAGGACTCTACTTGATTAAAAGCACCAAGTCTTTTGTCTTACATATAGCCCAAAACACTACCCCCAGGATCACAACAAGCCCCTCACACCTGGGTACACACACACACACACACACACACACACACACACACACACACACATACGCGGCAGCAGAACGTACATCAAAGTAATCCATATCAAAGTAGTCAGATCAAAGGTGTTTACATACAACATGTGGCGACCACGTGCTTATCTAATTTAATGACCTGATTTGATCACCGCCAGCCACGCCCACCTCAAGAACAAATCTTACATCAACTATTCACACACTCACAGCTCTCTCCTTGGAACAGTGAACACTACAGGCTTTTACTGAGCCACTGTACTGGAGAACAGCACATCACTACTCCTAATTGGCACTCATAGCTTTGACTCCACTCATAGCCAACTGTTTCATTGGTTGTGTGTGTGTGTGCGTGCGTGCGTGCGTGCGACTCATTGCTCATAGTTCATGATTAGAACACACAATTCAATACCACCCATACCAGGTATGTATGATTATAAAGTTGCCTATTTAAGATATGCAAGCTACAATTAATTAATGATAATGGTTTCTCACCGTCTCCCCTGAAGAAGAAACATCAATCATTCACAATATAAGACTTGAGAATTTTAAACAACCATCCTATTGGTATGTGTGGTAGGGTATTACCAGCAGCTGTGACGGTATTACCATGGTTCCAGTAGCAGGAAGGGGTAGTTTTTCATGAAGTGTTGTCTGGTGGATGCTTAGAGAGCTCTTCGTCTCATATTTTTCATTTCTGTTCAAATCACTCTCAATCTAGTGCTCTCTAGCCTTCATTTATGTCTCTCTCCCCTTTCTTTCTCTCTGCCAGATCTCTCCTTCTCTCGCTCTCCGAGGTTGAAAACTCCTCGCAGTTCCTTGGCCATTACCTAAAGCGAGTATTGAATATGCATGAGTTCGGCCTCGTAAACTGCTGCTCTCAGCGCTAAAGTCGGCAGGAAGCCCAACTCAGCAGACAGGAAGAGTATGGAAAAGAAAACAGAGAGAGCGAGAGGAGAGAGAGAGAGAGAGCGAGAGGAGAGAGAGAGAGAGTGAGAGGAGAGAGAGAGCAAGAGGAGAGAGAGAGAGAGCGGCGAGGAGAGGAGAGAGAGCGAGAGGAGAGAGAGAGCGAGAGGAGAGAGAGCGGCGAGGGGAGGAGAGAGTTTGACTTATCTTAAATATTGGCAGATAACCATATTCCCTCTCCCTCTTACCCAATCAAAGACAGTGGGGAGAAGCTCATGTGAGCATGCAAGTGTCTCTGACTCTAAGTCCATGTGTGTGTGTCATGATCTCTGTGACTGTAGCTCTGGCTGGTTGCCAGGCAACAGAGGCAGGCAGACAGCTCAGCACATGGATGCTATGAGAGCGGACACATCTTCACACCTCTGGCTCTGGCCAGCAGCACGGGTCACAGTTTAAGGGTCGTAGGATCACTGAGTCACAGGAGGCCAAGAGCCTGTCCCTGACCACAATGATCCAAATCATTATGACACAGAGACACCACTCTGTCATCACTCTATAAACTGTCCAATCACCGGGCGAGCATTTACCAGTCAGCCAATCAGAGTGGGGCCACTGGGTGAAGACCGCCCAATCCTCATCTGTTTAATCCATTCCCCTCTCTCTCTCTCTTTCTTTTTCTTTCTTTCTTTCTTTTTCTCTCTCTCGCTCTCTGCCTCCCTCTCTCTCCAGCTTTCGCTCGCTCAGGGGTTAGAGGTCAGATTGCTTTTGTGTTTAGTCTTATTTTGGTCTCTTTTCTTTGACTTTGGTGCTGGGGGCAGTTAAGCAGCAGTGGATGAGTGAATAGCTGCATTTCATATGTCTTTGACCCTCTGTCTCTCCCCAGGCCTCTCTCTCCCTCTCTCTGCCCTTTGCTCCTTACAAACAGGGCTACCGAGAATACAAAACCCTCTCCCGGAGCCATGGAAGGATTTCACCATATTTGCCCATGTAGTTCCTTGTACTGCAGCTCCTGGAGTGGTGTTTTCCTTGACCTGCATGGTGTGGAACCATAGAGCCAGGATGGCATGCTCTGCTCAAGGACAATCAATCACACAACACGCTTAGCTAGGATTCTGTTACTGACACATCATGATCCATTTAATCTGACTGTCAAGGTCATTATTCAGGCAATAATACAGTCTTTTGCAAAACGCTGTATAATATGTATAATCACCATTCACAGAATGCCACTTCCTAGCTATCAATTCCCTTTTCATAAAGTCATGTCGCACACATATCAGTTCACACGTGTGCTCCTCTCCTGGTACAGTTGTAGCATGTCAGTACCACAGGTATTAATCACTGCCGGCATTGTTTACAGTCCACCCAGTAACTATCAAGTCCAAACTACCAATTAACCAGCAGACCGCGAGGCAGGCAGACAGGCAGACAGATAGGCAGACAGACAGGCAGACAGACAGGCAGACAGACAGGCAGAGAGCTAGGCCTCAGACGCACAGATAACAGAGTGCTGCTCTGCTACCAGTGTGCACAGGGTTTTATGTGAAAACACCAGCAACACCAATTAGCTGTCCAACACTGATATGAAGGAGATAATGGGTTTATGAAGTGGTAACAGGTTTTAGCATATATATATATATATATAGCGTATATATATTTGTTGCATTATATATATATATATGCTAAAACCTGTTACCACTTCATAGACCCATTATCTCCTTCACCATATCAGTGTATATATATATAAACTGTTTGTGTGCATGTATGTGGGTGCCTATGTTTTTTTGTGTTTTTCCTATTTTGTTGCATTACAACCTGTAATTTAAATATGTTTTTATTTGGATTTCATGTAATGGACATACAAAAAATAGTCCAAATTGGTGAAGTAAAATGAAAAATGTACTTATTTAAAATTTAAAAACTGAAAAATGGTGCGTGCATATGTATTCATCCCCTTTGCTATGAAGCCCCTAAATAAGATTTGGTGCAACCAATTACCTCCAGAAGTCACATAATTAGTTAAATAAGGTCCACCTGTGTGCAATCTAAGTGTCACATGATCTGTAACATGATCTGTCACATGATCTTAGTATATTTACACCTGTTCTGAAAGGCACCAGAGTCTGGAACACCACTTAACAAGGGGCAGCACCAAGCAAGTGGCACCATGAAGACCAAGGCGCTCGCCAAACAGGTCAGGGACAAAGTTGTGGAGAAGTACAGATCAGGGTTGGGTTATAAAAAAATATCTGAAACTTTGAACATCCCACGGAGCACCATTAAATCCATTATTAAAAAATGGAAAGAATATGGCACCACAACAAACCTGCCAAGAGAGGGCCGCCCACCAAAACTCACAGACCAGGCATGGAGGGCATTAATCAGAGAGGCAACAAAGAGACCAAAGATAACCCTGAAGGAGCTGCAAAGCTCCACAGCGAAGATTGGAGTATCTGTCTATAGGACCACTTTAAGCCGTACACTCCACAGAGCTGGGCTTTACGGAAGAGTGGCCAGAAAAAGCCATTGCTTAAAGAAAAGAATAAGCAAGCATGTTTGGTGTTCGCCGAAAGGCATGTGGGAGACTACCCAAACATATGGAAGAATGTACTCTGGTCAAGATGAGACAAAAATTTAGTTTTTTGGCCATCAAGGAAAACGCTATGTCTGGCGCAAATCCAACACCTCTCATCACCCTGAGAACATCATCCCCACAGTGAAGCATCATGCTGTGGGGATGTTTTTCATTGGCAGGGACTGGGAAACTGGTCAAAATTGATGGAATGATGGATGGCGCTACATACAGGGAAATTCTGGAGGGAAACCTGTTTCAGTCTTCCAGAGATTTGAGACTGGGACGGAGGTTCACCTTCCAGCAGGACAATGGCCCTAAGCATACTGCTAAAGCAACACTTGAGTGGTTTAAGGGGAAACATTTAAATGTCTTGGAATAGCCTATTCAAAGCCCAGACCTCAATCCAATGGAGAATCTGTGGTATGACTTACAGATTGCTGTACACAAGGGGAACTCATCCAACTTGAAGCGGTGTTGCCTTGAAGAATGGGCAAAAATTCTAGTGGCTAGATGTGCCAAGCTTATAGAGACATACCCCAAGAGACATGCAGCTATAAAAAGGTGGCTCAAAAGGTGGCTCTACAAAGTATTGACTTTGGGGGGGTGAATAGTTCAAGCACGCTCAAGTTTTCAGTTTTTTTTTCTTATTTCTTGTTTGTTTCACAATAAAATATAGTTTGCATCTTCACAGTGGTAGACATGTTGTGTAAATCAAATGATACAACATAGTAGGAAAAATGCCAAAGGGCGTGAATACTTTCGCAAGCCACTGTATGTGTCTATATTGGAAGCATATGAAACATGTGTCTCCTGTGCCTCTCCTAACGAGCTCTCTTTACTGCGTTCATTTAACGACATGGGTATTAAAAATGAGTGTCATTGCTTTTATCAGATAATACAGTGCTTGACTAATTTGGCAAAGTTTCTGTTAAAGCACTTGAGGCTGCTAACGAGCTGTGGCCTCGTAAATACCCAGGCCACTGTCACCGGATGCTGCTGCCATCTTTGTTTGTGGAGAACAGAAAAAGACCAGGATGAAATATTTAATTATTTGGTATTCTCTCCTTGAATCTCTTCCTACTCTGCCTTCTCATTTCTTCCTCGCTCTCATTCTGCTCTCTTTCTTCTCTCATTAATATTCCCTCTGTCATCGTATCACCCTTGCGTACCTCTCTCACTCTCCTATTCCTCGAATCACTCTTTACTTCTGTCTCACATGCCTCATCCCTCCCTCCATCCCCCTCCTCTCTCTCTCTCTCTCTCTCTCTCTGTCCTGCAGGGTTTCTGAGTACTGGGGACCAGTCAGCCAAGGGGAACTATGGTCTGTTGGACCAGATCCAGGCTCTGCGCTGGCTCAATGAGAACATTGGCCACTTTGGAGGAGACCCAGAGAGGATCACCATCTTTGGCTCTGGCGCCGGAGCCTCCTGTGTCAATCTGCTCATCCTCTCCCACCACTCTGAGGGTAAGGACCTGTCACCATCGTTTTAGTCATTAGCAACAACAGCAGCATAATCGTCATCGCCAACATCATCAAAAATATTCATCAGTCATCCTCTATAATGACAGCGATCTCATCATCGCCGTCGTTGCTTTTAAAGTGCCTTGAGATGTATTTACTTGTATGTGACGTGTACTGACATTCAACGTTTAGCTGCCAAGTACGGCCTACATGTAAACATGTAATAAACTGCTACTAAAACGAATCTAGGACAACAATCCCCACCGTCACTGTCAAACCTGTCATCATTATCACAACTGTCATTTTCATCCTCACTACCATAGCAACATCCAAGATGATTTAAATGTACTTCAGGTGTGTGTCAGAAAGGAAACCCAGAAAGGTGTTCTTAAAGACAATCGTCCCTCTTGCCTCAGTTCCATAGTGTCTAACTGAGCAACAAGGTAGTATGGCATTGAACCCTAGGATGATGTGTGAATTTGAATGAGGTAAAGTATTATTGGGTAGAACTTTCGGCCCGTGTGTATACGACTATCAGAAACATAGAATAGGTTTCGTAGAATCAGATCAATATGCACCAGACAGCCGTATGAATTTGACTTTGGCATAGGAAATAGGAATAGGAGTCTTGGTTTGTGTAGCTATCTAAGGGAGAGACTGGCGTGTGAGTCAGGACTTTGGGACTGCGTTAATATGGATGTGTGTCTGTGTATGTGAGACAGGTGTTTGACAGAACTCTAATGAGGACTGAAAATATGGATGTCTGTCTGAGCAGGAGAGAGCAGAGCTGAGCTGAGCTCAGGACTTGAGCCGCAGCTGAGACTAGTCTTAATTGATTTCACAGGGAGAGGAGCAGGGGAGGGGGCACTTGCAGAGGATGGGGGATGGAATGGAGGGGAGGGGGTCTTAATTATTAATGACAGAATCTGCAGATGAAAACAGGGGGACAACAAGGCACTTTACATAACAGTGCAGCAGTGCTCTCTTTATCTCCCTCTCTCTCTCTCTCTTTCTCTCTCTCTCCGTTTAACACAGCCACCAGTCAGTGTTAACGCCAACACGGCTGTGTGCCGGGCCTGTCGCCATTTTCTTGTCGCTGCCTCCGTATGTGATGTGAGGAAACCAGCGGATTTGCCAAGCCTAATGTTTACAATGATTTAGTGGGGCTTTGGAGAGAGGCAGTGTACCTGGAACAGTGCTCCCTCCATATGTAATACTTCACGATGCCACGGTGGTGGCTCCTCCTCTGACGCATCATTTAAAGCACTCACTCTGTACTGCCTTAAAGGCCTCGTGAACAGCTAGTAACTGAATCAGAGGGATAAAAAGCCAGTTTTAATGGAGAGTGAATGCTTTCTCTTTTTCCAATTTTTTTATTGATTAAATAAAAAAAAAATGATCATCAATCCACGCACAATACCCCATAATAACAAAGTGAAAACTAATATTTTTTTGTTTGTTGTAAATGTATTAAAAATAAAAAAACAGAAATACCTTATTTACATAAGTATTCAGACCCTTTACTATGAGACTCAAAATTGAACTCAGGTGCATCCTGTTTCCATCGATCATCCTTGAGATGTTTCTAAAACTTGATTGGACATGATTTTGAAAGGCACACACCTGTCTATATAAGGTCCCACTGTTGACAGTGTATGTCAGAGCAAAGACCAAGCCGTGGCCGTGGAGCTCTGAGACAGCATTGAAGGTCCCTAAGAACACGGTGGCCTCCGTCATTCTTAAATTGAAGAAGTTTGGAACCACCAAGTCTCTTCCTAGAGCTGGCCGCCCGGCCAAACTGAGCAATCTGGGGAGAAGGGCCTTGGTCAGGGTGGTGACAGAGCTCCAGAGTTCCTCTGTGGAGATGGAAGAACCTTCCAGAAGGACAACCATCTCTGCAGCACTCCATCAATCAGGCCTTTATGGAAGAGTGGCCAGACGGAAGCCACTCCTCAGTAAAAGGCACATGACAGCACTCTTGGAGTTTGCCAAAAGGCTCCTAAAGTACTCTCAGACCATGAAAACCAAGATTGCACTCTTTGCCCTGAATGCTAAGCGTCCGATCTGGAGGAAACCAGGCACTGCTCATCACCTGGCCAATACCATCCCTACAGTGAAGCATGGTGGTGGCAACATCATGCTGTGGGGATGTTTTTCAGCGGCAGGGACTGGGAGACTAGTCAGGTTTGAGGGAAAGAGGAACGGAGCAAAGTACAGAGAGATCCTTAATGAAAACATGCTCCAGAGCGCTCAGGACCTCAGACTGGGGGCGAAGATTCACCTTCCAACAGGACAACGACCCTAAGCACACAGCCAAGACAACGCAAGTGTGCCCTGAGTCCCTGAATGTCCTTGAGTGGACCAGCCAGAGCCCGGACTTGAACCCGATCGAACATCTCTGGAAAAACCTCAAAATAGCTGTGCAGCGACACTCCCCATCAAACATGACAGAGCTTGAGAGGATCTGCAGAGAAGAATGGGAGAAACTCCCCAAATACAGGTGTGCCAAGCTTGTAGCGTCATACATAAGAAGACTTGAGGCTGTAATCGCTGCCAAAGGTGCTTCAACAAAGTACTGATCAAAAGGTCTGAATACTTATGTAAATGTGATATTTCATTATTATTATTTTTATATAGATTTACAAAGATTTAAACAGGTTTTTGCTTTGTCATTATGGGTTATTGTGTGTAGATTGAGGGGGGGGAAACTATTTAATCCACTTTGGAATAAGGCTGTAACGTAACAAAATGTGGAAAAAGTGAAGGGGTCTGAATACTTTCCGAATGCACTGTATATTCTACACTACACTAAGTCATCTGACCCTCTTGTGGCCCCCAGGGCTGTTCCAGAGGGCCATAGCCCAGAGCGGCTCAGCCATCTCCAGCTGGTCGGTCAACTACCGGCCCCTTATGTACACCAAGATCCTGGCTAAGAAGGTAGGCTGCAGCTACGGGGACACAGGCGACCTGGTGGAGTGTCTGAGGAGGAAAACCTTCAGGGAGCTGGTGGACCAGGACATCCAGCCGGCCAGGTATCACATCGCCTTCGGCCCCGTGGTGGATGGAGACGTGGTTCCCGACGACCCCGAGATTCTCATGCAACAGGTCAGACTCAGTCTCTGGCTCCAGTCACCATTAAAATATACAAATATCTGGAATCCTCACAGTCTCTTATGTTAATGCAATTACTGTTGCTATAGCAGTGTCTTTTTCTTCCTCCATATTCTGTGATGATATGTGTGTGTGTTGCCACCAGGGGGAGTTCCTGAACTATGACATCCTGCTAGGGGTGAACCAGGGAGAAGGGCTGAAGTTTGTGGACGACAGTGAGGGGGATGATGGGATCTCTGCAGCTTCCTTCGACTACACCATCTCCAACTTTGTGGACAACCTGTATGGATACCCTGAGGGTGAGAGTTTGTTATAAATGTCCTCATCCACACAAACATGTTAGCAGTGGTGGAAACAATACTCAATAGTCATACTTGAGTAAAAGTAAAGTTACCTTAACAGAAAATGATTCAGAAGTAGAAGTAGAAGTACAATTTGGCAAAAATAGAAAAAGTAAAGTACAGATACCCCCAAAAACTACTTAAGTAGTACTTTGAAGTATTTTTACTCAATTACTTTACACCACTGCATGATAGACACCCCTATAGGAGCAGAAGTAATGCTCCAGTTACCCATGTGTGTTAAGAGTAGATGTATATTTTATTTTACTATGGTTTAGTATATCATTGCTGGCTATTCAAGGTCTCTCTGTCCCATCTCCTCCCCGTCTCTTGTTGCTCTCTTTCTATCCCCCTCTCTCTTTCTCTCCTCTCTGTCTTTCTCTCCCTTCTGTCTCCCCCCTATCTATCTCTCTCTCCCCCCTCTCTCTCTCTCCTCTCTCTGTGTGTCGCTCTCTCTGTCTTTCTCTCTCTGTCTCTCTCTCTGTCTCTCTCTCTGTCTCTCTCCCTCTCTAGCTCTCTCTCTCCCCCCTCTCTCGCTCTCTCTCCTCTCTCTATGTCTCTCCTCCCCTATCCCCCCTCCCCTCTATATGTCTCCCCCCTCTCTCTGTCTCTCCCCTCTCTCGCTCTGTTTCTCCCCCCTTTCTCTCTCTGTCTCTTTCTCCCACCCTCGTTCTGTGTCTCTTTCTAATCTCTTTTGCTTGCTCTCTCTATTGCTCTCGGTCTGTCTCTGTCTCCAGGTAAGGACATCCTGAGGGAGACCATAAAGTTCATGTACACAGACTGGGCCGACAGGGACAACGGAGACATGAGGAGGAAGACCCTGCTGGCACTGTTCACAGATCACCAGTGGGTGGCGCCAGCGGTGGCCACAGCCAAGCTGCACGCTGAGTTTCAGTCTCCTGTCTACTTCTACACCTTCCACCACCATTGCCAGACGGAGGCCCGGCCAGAGTGGGCAGACGCGGCCCACGGGGATGAGCTGCCCTACGTGTTTGGGGTCCCAATGGTGGGAGCCACCGACCTGTTCCCCTGTAACTTCTCCAAGAACGACGTCATGCTCAGCGCTGTGGTCATGACGTACTGGACCAACTTTGCCAAGACCGGGTCAGTACTGGACTTAGACAGGACCTAGACACAGCATTGAGATATCAAATTAGAAACATGCTTTATCAGATGCATACAGTACATGCTCAATACTTGTGATAATATTTTCGTCTCTCTCTCTTTCTCACTCCCTCCCATAAGGGATCCCAACCTGCCTGTACCCCAGGACACTAAGTTCATCCACACCAAGCCCAACCGCTTTGAGGAGGTCATCTGGACCAAGTTCAGCTCCAAGGACAAGCAGTACCTCCACATCGGCCTGAAGCCCCGCGTCAGGGACAACTACCGGGCCAACAAAGTGGCCTTCTGGCTGGAGCTGGTGCCTCACCTGCACTCCATGCATGAGGACATCTACCCCATCACCACCCGCCTGCCGCCTGGAGGAGGAGGTCCCCGCGTCCACCGGCCTGGTCCCCCTGGGGCACGCTCCACCCGCCACCCCGCCATCTCCACCAACCCCCCCGAACCCGAGCCAGACCCCTCCGAGCCGCCCCGCCGCAACCCGTTCCCCGACGAGATAAGGGACTACTCCACGGAGCTGAGTGTGACAGTGGCGGTGGGCGCCTCGCTGCTCTTCCTCAACGTGCTGGCTTTCGCAGCCCTCTACTACAAGCGGGACAAACGCCACGAGCTGCTGCAGAGACGCCACCGCCGCTTGTCCCCACAGCGCGGCATAGGCACCACCATGGGCATGGGAATGGTGGGTGCCCCGTCCCACAACGACCTGGCATTGAGTCAGGAGGAAGAGCTCATGTCCCTGCAGATGAAGCAGCAGAGGGTGGAGATGGAGCACGGCATCGGCACGCCCCTCCCTTCCCGGGGTCTCCACGGTGACCTGGACCCTCTACGGGCGCAGGTGGGCCCACCAGACTACACGCTGGCCCTGCGGCGGGCACCGGAGGACGTGCCGCTGATGACGGCCAACACCATTACCATGATCCCAAGCACCATCAGCGGCATGCAGCCCCTCCACCCTTTCAACACCTACCCCCCCGCCCCGGCCCCCTCCACCACCCCAACCCCTGGCCACAGCAACAACGCCCTGCCACACCAACACTCCACCACCCGCGTATAGGACGAGGCACAACCTCTGGTTCAGCAGAGATACAAACAAACACCACAGATGGATCCCCTCCTGTTCTTTCTCTCTCTCACTGGGATTATCCTCCAGCTTTTTCCTGAGACTCTTTTTCTGTGTTGCTTTTTTCTTTTTTTCTCTCTGTTGTTCTGTTCTCTGTCAATCTCCCCATGAGGCTGTGCTGTCACCCCCTACCGTTGGGACACATGGCTCAGTCTAACTCAGGCTGTGGACTGCTGGGACAAAGACCCATCATTACAACTAACACATCTCTATCACACATCCTCCAACCTGTTCATATGTCTGTACAATCTGGGTGTTTCACTCTCTTCCTCTCTCTCACTCTGTCTATCTTCCTCTCTCTCTCTCTCTCTCAACCCATATTACTGCTTCTCTTCTTCTCTGCCTCCCACTCACTTTCTCTTCCTGTCTGTTCCTGTAGCTCTTGATCACAACGTTCACACAATCCTCCCAGTCTCATTTTCATCCTCCTTTCTCTCTCAAATAAACCACTTCATGACTCCTTTTTTCCTCTGTGGAGTCTTTTATACAAACACATAAATGTAAATTATGTATTATTGATAAATTGTAAGGATATGAATGAAAAAAGTGATATTCTGATATCTCGTTTTTACCAGCATTCTTGGTGCCAAGAACTGTGATAACGCTCCTCTCTCAATGAGGGTCCAATGGACCACCAAGAGAGGCCCATCCTGACTTGATCTTACACAAGGAATTACCATCAAAAAAGTGCCAAATGTTTCATCTTTCTTTTTGATCTATCGCACTTTGTTTTGTTTTTTCTTGCATTCAGTGTTGCACTGTGGCTGGGCTTTACTCAAGGGGGAAAAGACTGAATATATCCTTGTAAAAATATAAAGAGAATATTAAGATTCATAACTGGTTTGCTGTCTGGGATCTTTTGCATGATTTTTTTTCTTCTAAACGGAGCACGGACATCGGAGTGGAAAGCTTGTTTATTTTTATGTTTGGCCTTGTTTTCTTATTGTTGTTTTCTTTTCTTCTTGAAAAGTAATTTCTTTTAGTTTTTTATATCTGCTGAACTTTGTGCACTTCATGAAGAAAACTGTTCTATTCTGTAGGTACTTCAAAAGAGGTATCAGGGGATGAATATTGATCAGAACAAGAAGAACAAATATGTCCTTTATTTTTTCATTTCTTATCACTGAGGCCGTGCCACAAGCACCTGCCGCCCTGAGAGACTGTTTGAAGCCCCCCCTCCCCCCCTCTCTTTTTAGTTCACTCTTTCTCTCATTACTTCAGCTGTGAAGTGTTGCACGGTCATCGCGTTACCGTCTCAACTGAAGATTGTCTTTGATCATTCCTCTGTAAAAAATGTTGTTGGACTTTACCACTCCATCAGCTTGCAGTGTTTATCCATGATAGGCTAATACTAGTTTTTCAATCGTGAAAATGTCATATTTCACGTGAATTGCCTCAATGGTAAAAATGGATATAATTCTAAATATTTTCCTGGAAATGAGGGTTGTCTTTGAACAATTATCTTAGTTTTAAGCACTCTTATCCTCTCCTCAGTGGACTTTTAGCTGCGTGCTACAGGTTTCTGGATACTGGATATGTCAGTCTTTTCATCTCTTCTGTTGTTCTGAGATTCTCTCTGTTGTTGAGGGGCAGGGGGTATGAAGGGGGCTCAGACTGACATACTGTAGGTCAAAGGTGAAAAAACCTTGTACGCACGTTTCAGATCTTTCAACTGCACAACTGAACACAGGGACACGACAAACTCTGGACATTCATGAGAAAAAAAACTGTTACCGAAGTTGAGACAACGTTAGGAAAACATTGACATTGAAAACAATGGCAATGGAGACGAATCTTCAGCAGGCACCTGACATGTCGCCGATGCACAGAGGATGCATTCTAAAACTTGAGTAGAAAAACATTTGATAAACATTACTCACATATAACACAAACAACAAAACTAGCGGGATGTTTTTCCTGTTTTGTTTCCTGTCTTGTTTTGGGATGATGATGATCACACTCCGGGGTTATAGACTGGGGTCCATCACAGGGGACTGGACAGAGAACCGGGACTCAGAAAAAGAACAAAACACACATGGGAAACAAACTGTACATTTTTTTAAAGTCTAAGAGAACAAACTGGTATTTGTAAATATTATGTTTATGGTTTGGTTTATGAGTGAAGGGCCAAATCTTTCCTTTGTGACAACAGGTGCAAGTTCAGACGGCTGATTTGAGCTCTTGTTGTTTGATTTTCTTTCATATCTTAGATTTTCAAGGTCAAAGTGCAACAAGTTATGGGCACATATAGACAGTTATTAACATACATGAATGATCTGTGAATGAAAACTACATCTAAAATCATAGCATGGTTGAGTTCAACATAAATAGCAGTAGGGACAGGGATATGGCTCAGGTTTCTCTAGGGTAGAAGGAACATACTGGACGTGGGTGGGGTTCTGGGGGAGGTCGGCATTACTTGCACATTTTGTCAACTGCCACATCAATCACGAAGACAGCTTTTGTCTGGAATGACAATTCATTTATCATGAGTTATTTTGCATCTGTTAGGTGGCCAATGGTAAGAGCTGCATAGATAGCAGATTTAGAGAGAGAATATGGATACAGAGAGAAAGAAAAAGGGAGAGCGATAGAGAGAGAGACTGAAGAGGAAGGCAGTGATAATGGTAGAGGAAGGCAGTGATAATGGTAGAGGAAGGCAGTGATAATGGTAGAGGTAGAGGAAGGCAGTGATAATGGTAGAGATAGGCATGGTTTGAAACTGTGCTCAACCCAAACCTACAAAACAAGGGAACTTGAATCTTGATGGTGGTGCTGTTGGTAATTGTTAGTGACACTCACTGTCCTGAGAAGTGACATAGTATTACCGAATAGCTTAGAGCAGGTACAGTATGTTGTCAACAGCTTAGTACTCTTCAGTCTTGTTTCAGACTCTGACGGTTGTGGTTGCTTTGCTATCCTTTACTATTATGTCTGCAATGCACACTGTTTAAGTCATTTTCTGGAATATCAGCTCACCTGTTTGCTGTCCATTTGAGATGCCGGGGATATGACAGCCAACAGACTGGAAGCACACTCTCACCTGTTTACACGGTGACACTACAGTCTGGCGTTGGCTCAATGTTACAAACAAAAAAACATTGCAAAGATGCAAATCTCTACTTTTCCAAGGTTCGCGCTGGGTTGCCGAAAAAGACTTGCACCTGTTTGTGTCTATTTTCATTTAGTCTGGAATCCGTAACCTACTGGAGGATTGAGACACTGTAAGGAAGCATAACGAACGGGTTTAAAGAATGACGTTAATATTTCATATAGAGGCTATGACACACTGTATGTTGTGTGTCTGAACTGGAGAACATTAAAAAGATATCCTTAAACAAATTATCATATTTGCCTCCCTATTTTCTATTAGCACACAATATCCAATGATTTATCATCGCTAATCTGTGGGTGGTTGCTAATCTGATTAATGATTACCCATGTTGACATTATTGATCTTCTTTGATTGGTGTTCTTTTGTTTAGTTTTTTGTGAAAATGACTAGGTCTATATACACATGAGATGATTTCAGGATGATATTTTAAGAGCCATAGAGCCGGTTCTGTTCTTTGTATAACCAGGGTATAAGTAGGGCAGCGATGCCAAGGTCTATCCAGCAGAGGGCAGCAGAGTCCAGAACGGTCTCCACTAGGAACTGATCTCAGACTCAGTGCTCTGCTTGCTAGGCCGGAGAGCTGTGCGTGCTGCCTGGTGGTGAAATTACAATGCCTACTCTGACCCCAAAGACAGGGTAAGTCGGAGGGAGGGCCACACAGACAGTCTGAGTGCAGAGAGCACACAGTGAGAAGTGACTAATACATTGTCTGAATTATAACAGTACTGACAAGCATATTACATGAACACACAAACACTGACTACAGTATGTTAAACCTGAGCATCAATCATAAAATATGGTTCAAAGACTTCAAAGGACACACTCGTTTATGAAAATAGAGATTTATAACACAAAAGTTATACAAAAGCACATTTTAAGACAATGTATAAATAAAATGAAAAATCGAATCATTGGATTTTTTAGGACTTTATATATCATCTTCTCATATGATCTGTACCCACTGGGCACAAACTGGTTGAATCAATGTTGTTTCCACGTAATTTCACTGAAATGAAGTTGAACCAACGTGGAATAGATGTTGAATTGACGTCTGTGCCCAGCGTGTACTGTCTGTAGCTTATTCCCGCTGCATGCATCAGAGCTCACTGTGGTACTGACAGGTAGTACTAGGAACCGATGAGGTCAATGAGTTGTAGAAGTGACGTTTTTTCTCTCTCTCACTCGTTCATGGTTTCTCATCAGCTCCACCCACATCAACTGACTTTCCCACCAGTTTCTATCCAGTCAACAACAACCGTGTCTACACATTCCATACTTGGAAGTCCATTCAGAGATTTCAGCAGAAGTCCAATGACCTCATCCTCTCTCTAAAGAACGGTCCAATCACAGCCTCTGTCTTCAGGGAAAGCTCCAATCACGTGCTGTTCTGTTGACAGGCAGGTGCGTTGGTGAGCAGCAGGCGAACCTTCCCCCGTAGGAAGTTGGTGTGGACACGGAGGAGCTCGGATAGGGACGACACCTTCCTGGTCGCTGAGTCACCTACTGCTGGCACTGGAGAGAGGGACAGGTCCTGTTCAATGGATGAGAGGAAGGACAAGGGTTAACATACAAACCCTAAAAAGAAAGCACCACTCATCTGTTCTGTGGAAGGGGTTCTATTCCAGGTTTTCTTCCCGCCCCGCTACTCCATGCCAAAACGGTATGCAGCCAAATAGAAGCCACATTCTGTTCCCTTTCCATAACCCCCACTGCTATGTCTGGCCTGCTCAATGCCGTCTCAGTCACTGAACTGCCCTACCCTGAAAAGTTACTGGCTTCTGAGTGAGAAGCAAACAGAGCACAGCAGGCAGCTGGTGGCATGCTGAGGGGAGAGGAACGTCTGACTGTACCCATGGTCCATGATCTTTCCAAGAACTCCAATCTATAACTAGGCTCTCTGCTGTGGAGGAACAGTATGTGCACACTGAGACACATCCAATAAAAAGGAACAGGAGTTTTTCCCTGGTCAATTGATCAGACCAGGAACACCTCCTGGTCTTACGTAACAAACTGTTTACATTTTAGTAAACACTCTTACAGCAGTGAGTGCATTCTTTTTCCATACCGGTCCACCGTGGGAATCGAAACCACAACCCTGGCATTACAAGCACCATGCTCTACCAACTGAGCCACACGGAACCCCTGTTCACACCACAGTCCCATCCACTGGTCATGCTGTAGACGAGACACTCACAGTCCTCAGTGAGTCACCTTGATGTGGAGGCTGCGCAGCACCTGGCCCAGGCTGTGGATGTTGCTCTTGTTGTTGTCGATGAGGCTCTTTACGGCAGCACGGCTCACTGACTCCCTCACAGCACCCAGGGCCTGGCCGAACAGAGACAGTCCTGACTGGACCTCCAGAGCCTGCTCCTCAGTCTGGGAATACACACACAAATTACACATTACATAAACACATACCATAAAACAAAGCTCCCTGAATATGGCATTATACATTTGCCATATATAGCAAAAGAAGCATGCACATTTGGGCCAATGTATTCCAGTATTAATGGGTACACTGTACGGAAATAAATGTATTGGCAGAGAGAGCTCAATGGACTCAATGTAAGTTCATACAGGACTTTTCCTTTATTCAGATTACAACCTCTCACTTTTGGTCATTTGAAAATGAAATCATCTCCAAAATATTGCTTTTTTAAAAACAAGCCGTAGAAAGCTGGTTGCAATTTCAGTTTAATCCACCGGAAAAGAACAACACAAATATTACAACAAATAGTATGGTTCAACTCAAATATACTAATTGATTAAAAAAAATGTTGGGCGACGAAATGTTTAAAAACGGTTTAATCTTTGATAATGATATCATAAAAATGAATGCTGGAGTTATGTCACACATGCAGCTAACAGAAATATATGGAAATGTCTGCTCTACCCAAAATGACATCCAACTAATTGTAGCATTACCGCAAAAATGGAAGAGGCAAGTGGAAGGGGGGAAAAGTAAGGAACTTGTCTGTCGGCCCTGCATTAAAGCCAAAAATAGGTTAAAGAAAATTATACCAGTTTAATTTAAGGAGCAAAGAATTGACAGCTGTACCATACAGATTTAGAAATAGTTGTGAAGAGATTTTCAATGTACCGATTCCATGGCACGTGGTTTATGAACTGATACACAAAATGACACCGAATTCAAAACTTTGATTTTTTAAATTTAAATTATTATACACATTTCTTGCAATAGGGGGGCTACAACAATTCCAGCTTTGCAGATTTTGCTGCGAAGAGACAGAATCATTGAATCATTTGTTTTGGTACTGTCCATACGTAGCTTGTTTTTGGTTGCAGATTCAGAAATAGCTGAAGAATTGCAACATTTACCTGGAGCTAACTCTGCGAATAGCACTGCTGGGTGATTTGAAAAATCATAGTCAATCGATCAATAATATAACAATTCTTTTAGCAAAAAATTGTATATTTCATTTACAATCTGTAAAACTATGAGAATAGAAAGTTTCAGAACGTTTGTGAAAAATCACAGCACAGTTAAAAAATATATGGCAAATAGAACTAGATGGTGTTAAGAGGTAGATGGGAGGGTTTGAGGGTAGCTGAAGGATTAAAAAAATTATGAAATAGATAACTATTGTAAAATACATTGTGTCCGTAAAATGAATATAGTATGTATAAGCTGGAAGTAGAAGCCTAATAAGTGTTGTTGTCCATTAGTTTACTCCAATTAGGGGATAGGGTGGTAGAATTAAGGGAAAATAATAAAGGAAAAAATAGATCTTTAAAAAAAATATATATACAGTACCAGTCAAAACTTTGGCCACACCTACTCATTCAAGGGTTTTTCTTTATTTTTACTATTTTCTACATTTCTACATCAAAACTATGAAATAACACACATGGAATCATGTAGTAACCAAAAAGTATTTAACAAATCAAAATATATTTTAGATTTTAGATTCTTCAAAGTAGCCACCTTTTGCCTTGATGACAGCTTTGCACACTCTTGGCATAGTTTTAATGACTTCACTATTAGTCTACAATGTAGAAAATAGTAAAAATAACAACAACTTTTGAATGGTACTGTATATATGTTGACAATAATATATGGGGGATTGGAAATAATGCAGACAATTACATTGATAGAAGCCACAATCTATCAATATTAAAGCTGATCTACCCCCTAAATATAGTTCATACAGGACACACAAATGCGGTCATCAACACAGATCTGTCTGAACCAGAGCTCTTTCCATGACAGACTGACCAGGCTCTTTCCATGACAGACTGACCAGAGCTCTTTCCATGACAGACTGACCAGGCTCTTTCCATGACAGACTGACCAGGCTCTTTCCATGACAGACTGACCAGAGCTCTTTCCATGACAGACTGACCAGGCTCTTTCCATGACCGACTGACCAGGCTCTTTCCATGACAGACTGACCAGGCTCTTTCCATGACAGACTGACCAGGCTCTTTCCATGACAGACTGACCAGAGCTCTTTCCATGACAGACTGACCAGGCTCTTTCCATGACAGACTGACCAGGCTCTTTCCATGACAGACTGACCAGGCTCTTTCCATGACAGACTGACCAGGCTCTTTCCATGACAGACTGACCAGGCTCTTTCCATGACAGACTGACCAGGTGAAAGCTACGATCCCTTATTGATTTCAGATGAAGGGAGGAGTCAGGTTAAAGAAGGATTTTAAGCCTTGAGACAATTGAGATATGGATTGTGTATGTGTGCCATTCAGAGGGTGAATGGGCAAGACAAAAGATTGAACTGTAGACAACGTGTATGGCGTTGTGTGTGCGAGCGGTTTGCTGATGTCAATGTGAACCGTGTCCCATAGTGACGGTGGGGTTACGGTATGGGCAGATTGAAGATTTGAGTGTGTCAAGAACTGGGTTTTTCCACACTCAACAGTTTATCGTGTGTCTCAAGAATGGTCCACCACCCAAAATAGATCCAGTCAACTTGACACAACTGTGGGAAGCATTGGAGTCAACATGGGCCAGCATCCCTGTGAAACACTTTCGACATCTCGTAGAGTCCATACCATGACAAATTGAGGCTGTTCTGCAAAACGAGTTGCAGCTTTTATTAGGAAGGTGATCTTAATGTTTTGTTTACTCAGTGTAGAGAAACCAGAGGAAATGGGCCAAACGCTTCTCTCTATACTATATGGCCCTGGCTTGTGCTATTCATGTACAGTAGGTATTTAACTGATAGACAGATACTCACATCCTTTGTCTCCAATACCACAAAGTCAACGTTGGTCAGTGGAACCACGAAGGTGCCTGTCACGCCACACCCTGCCTTGCAACCTCGCTGCGTGAGGGAAAGAAGGCAAGAGAGATTGACAGTTAGAGCAAGATCAGACACACAAATAAAGATGAGTTGTCTCCGTACATAATACACTGTAATAATATCCTCATCCATTTCACTTCTAATGTGACATTTTCCAGACATAAAAAAAGTTGCCCTGGTCCATCTAGTGGTGGTTAGGCCCAGTCAGTCAGTGTCTCACCAGAGCGGTCTCTGTGTCGCGGGCCTCCATGATGAAGCGGTCCAGAACGCGGGGGTCACAGATGGGCCTGACAGGAGAAGGGAGGCCTCGTCCTGCCCACTGGAGTACAGTCAGCAGTACCGCCACCAGCCCTGGGGGAACAACACACATCCTCAGGCAGACGCTGGAAATGGTGGCTGAGAGCAGATACAGACGGGCAGCAATTGCAGCTATACATAACAGACAGTCATACAACAGACCGTTATGTCAACCAGAGAACAGAGGATGTCAGCTAGCGAAATCCCTTAAGCAGATTTACTGGAAGTACTGTAGACGAACTGACTGCCGACTGTTCGGCTGTCCGAACAGTTCTGCGTTTAGTTTAGGTGGTTTCTATTTTGCTTTCTAATGCAAGAACTCATTGGAAGGGTAGATTGTCCTGATAGTCCTACCGAAGTTGGGAGTGACAGGAGACATTGCATACTTTACGCACCATAGAGGTCGGTGCAGGTCTAGCTCCATTCCTCACCCATGGACTACATTAGCCCTAGTTCAAACACTGCTCTATCTCCGCATCAAACAAACAAATACGCCACTTTCACTTTGGGGATAGAGTGCCGTCTGAAACCCCGTCGGCCTTATTTTTTTTAGGGTGAGGGTATTGATATTGCAGATAGATTGTACCTTCCATCAATGTTATTGGCTGCATCATTTCCAATCCCCCATATATATTTGTTGTAAACAGTTGAAGTCGGAAGTTTACATACACCTTAGCCAAATATATTTAAACTCGGTTTTCATTTGATCCCTGTCTTAGGTCAGTTAGGATCCCCACTTTATTTTAAGAATGTGAAATGTCAGAATAATAGTATAGAGAATGATTTATTTCAGCTTTTATTTCTTTCATCTAATTCCCAGTTGGTCAGAAGTTTACATACACTCAATTAGTATTTGATAGCATTGCCCTTTAAATTGTTTAACTTGGGTCAAACGTTTCAGGTAGCCTTCCACTAGCTTCCCACAATAAGTTGGGTGTATTTTGGCCCATTCCTCCTGACAGAGCTGGTGTAACTGAGTCAGGTTTGTAGGCCTCCTTGCTCGCACACGCTTTTTCAGTTCTGCCCAAACATTTTCTATAGGATTGAGGTCAGGGCTTTGTGATGGCCACTCCAATACCTTGACTTTGTTGTCCTTAAGCCATTTTGCCACAACTTTGGAAGTATGCTTGGGGTCATTGTCCATTTGGAAGATCCATTTGCGACCAAGCTTTAACTCCTGACTGATGTCTTGAGATGTTGCTTCAATATATCCATATCATTTTCCTCCCTCATGACGCCATCTATTTTGTGATGTGCACCAGTCCCTCCTGCAGCAAAGCACCCCCACAACATGATGCTGCCACCCCTGTGCTTCACAGTTGGGATGGTGTTCTTCAGCTTGCAAGCTTCCCCCTTTATCCTCCAAACATAACGATGGTCATTATGGCCAAACAGTTCTATTTTTGTTTCATCAGACCAGAGGACATTTCACCAAAAAGTATGATCTTTGTCCCCATGTGCAGTTGCAAACAGTAGTCTAGCTTTTTTATGGTGGTTTTGGAGCAGTGACATCTTCCTTGCTAAGCGGACTTTCAGGTTATGTCGATATACGACAAATTTTATTGTGGGTATAGATACTTTTGTACCTGTTTCCTTCAGCATCTTCACAAGGTCCTTTGCTGTTGTTCTGCTGGGATTGATTTGCACTTTTTCGCACCAAAGTATGTTCATCTCTCGGAGACAGAACGCGTCTCCTTCCTGAGCGGTATGACGGCTGTGTGGTCCCATGGTGTTTATACGTGCATACTATTGTTTGTACAGATGAACGTGGTACCTTCAGGCATTTGGAAATTGCTCCCAAGGATGAACCAGACTTGTGGAGGTTTACAATTTGTTTTCTGAGACTGAGGTTGATTTCTTTTGATTTTTCCATGATGTCATGCAAAGAGGCACTGAGTTTGAAGGTAGGCCCTGGAATACATCCACAGGTACACCTCCAATCGACTCAAATTATGTCAATTAGCCTATCAGAAGCTTCTAAAGCCATGACATAATTTCTGGAATGTTCCAAGCTGTTTAAAGGCACAGTCAACTTAGTGTATGTAACCAAAAAAGTGTTAAACAGATCAGAATATATTTTATATTCATAAAGTAGCCACCCTTTGCCTTAGAAATCAAGGCACACGTAACCAGCAAGGCTACCACAGCATTCTGCAGCGATACGCCATCCCATCTGGTTTGTGATTAGTGGGACTATCATTTGACATGCAACTATCCATAGACAAGATCCCACAACGCACAAAGGGGAAATGGATGCCTAAATAAGATCCCCAATCAGAGACAACGATAAACAGCTGCCTCTGATTGGGATCCATAACATGCCAACATAGACACACAAACACCTAGATGGCCCACCCTAGTCACACCCCGACCCAACCAACATAGTGAATAAAAAGCTTACAGACAGTGTCACCAGCAATGCACCTCCACACCATCACACCTCCTCCTCCATGCTTCACGGTGGGAACCACACATGTGGAGGTCATCCGTTCACCTATCTGCATCTCACAAAGACACGGAAGTTGGAACCAAAAATCAGGAATGTCCACCAGAGGAATGTCCACCAGAGCTGTGGCCAGAGAATTGAATGTTCATTTCCCTACCATAAGCCGCTTCCAACATCGTTTTAGGGAATTTGGTAGTACGTCCAACCGGCCTCACAACGTATATGGCATTGAGTGGGCGAGCGGTTTCCTGATGTCAACGTTGTGAACAGAGTGCCCCATGGTGGCGGTGGGGTTATGGTATGGGCAGGCATAAGCTACAGACAACGAAAACATTTCATTTTGTCGATGGGCCATTGTCGTGCCATTCATCCGCCGCCGTCACCTCATGTTTCAGCATGATAATGCACGGCCCCATGTCACAAGGATCTGTACACAATTCCTGGAAGCTGAAAATGTCCCAGTTCTTCCATGGCCTGCATACTCACTAGACATGTCACCCATTGAGCATGTTTGGGATGCTCTGGAACTACGTGTACGACAGCGTGTTCCAGTTGCCGTCAATATCCAGCAACTTCGCACAGCCATTGAAGAGGAGTGGGACAGCATTCCCCAGGCCACAATGAACAGCCTGATCAACGCAATGCGAAGGAAATGTGTCACGGTGCATGAGGCAAATGGTGGTGATACCAGATACTGACTGGTTTTCTGATCCAGACCCCTACCTTGTTTTTAAGGTATCTGTGACCAACAGATACACATCTGTATTCCCAGTCATGTAAAATCCATAGATTAGGGCCCAATGAATTTATTTCAATTGACTGATTTCCTTATATGAAATATAACTCAGTAAAATCTTTGAAATGATTACATGTTGCGATAATATTTTTGTTCAATATATTTAACAAAGATTGATATTCAAAGTGTAACCAGTATGAAATGGCTAGCTAGTTAGCGTTGCGCGCTAGAAGCGTTTCAATAGATGACATCATATGTATACTTTTACATTGATGCTAACAGATAACTCACTTGGGCTCTGCCCAGCTGCTGAGGTGGCAGCGGAGAAGGAGGTCAAAGGGGGGTAAGTGTAACCGGTGTGAAATGGCTGGCTAGTTAGTGGTGTGTGCTAGTAGCGTTTCAGTTGGTGACGTCACTCGCTATGAGAGCTTGAAGTAGTTGTTTCCCTTGCTCTGCAAGGGCTGTGGCTTTTGTGGATAGGTAACAATGCTTAGTGGGAGGCAGTTGTTGATGTGTTCAGATGATTGCTGGTTCGAGCCCAGGTTGGGGCAAAAGATGGATGGAAGCAAAACTGTTATGTGCGTAGGGCTGACTGTATGTGCGTAGCACACTGATGCCCTGGAACACGTTGCGAGTTCAGGTTGCGCACACATACCAATTGAGACACAAAAATATCATCTGAGGCGCATCAGGGTGCATAATCTGCAGGTGGAGGCTTCTGCCTCCTCCCGCCTGCCTTCCATATTTGAAGACATATATTTCCATTGCTAGAGCTCTCACTCGACTATCTTGTCAATATAATTGATCATCTTTGGTGCAGACAATATTGAAAGAATGTCATGATGGCTGTGTTCGAGAGGGTCCAAATTGTAATGTATCATGGGTACATTGTGACTGACTGATCTACACATAATAATGAGTAGTTATTTATGATGCAAGGTTCTTTGTAGATCAGTCAGTCGGCCTTCGACAGTGGGCTGCAATGTCGAACAAGCCCAATGTTTCTGTCTCTTAACTTGTCCTGTTGTAAAAAGTAAAAAGTCTTAAAGATGCAGTCGGGATCTTAAGTACAACAAATACGTAACATATTGTACGAATTGGATTCGTAACATATCATATGAAATTGCAGAAATGTTTTAAATACTTAACATATTATAAGAAATTGATGATGTAGTAGGCAATTGGATGACGAAGTACACAAAATACAGGGGCCCGTTTTGGCTTGTGATCAACACTTTCAAAACTACTGGTTGAAATTTTACAAAAGTTCCAGAACATCACTTTCAAATTATGAGATAGCCACCATTGTTAACTAAATATTTGATGAGTTCTAAGTGTTGACATTGCCAGGGCAGGGGCTTAGCTAGCAGCTAGCTACATTAGTGAACAATGGGGAAATGCTAGCTACTAGCTTTACCACCCTGTGTTAGTATGTTTTACTCACTTAAATAGTTAATGCTATGAGTCTGAAATGGGGAATTTAATTGTAATGCTTTGAATGTGAATCTTTGTTAAATCTATTCAAGAAAAAGCAAACCTATAAAACGTCAATAGTAGGATTCTTCAGCGAAGTCCTCAGCAATTGTTTAATATGCTTCATCTAGAAAATGTTCATGTTTCCTTTAGGCTTAAAATTTTGTGTTGTGTCTGTGTTTTTTTATTTATAAGTGAGGTATGTTTATATGAATGGAAAAATAGAAATGGCATTACATTGACTGCATAGAATTCTAACATTGACCTTTAATGTTGGTGTTATAGATCAGAGTGGCAAACTGCACAGTTAATTACCATGATGTGCTTAGCTATAAATGCTTTATGAATGGGAAAATAGATGACATTACTTTGACTTCATAGAATTCATACATAGACCTTTCGTGTGTGCGTTATAGACCAGCATGACCAACTTGATTGTGATGTGGAGGGCTATAAATTAGTTACGAAATAGTTTTTACCCTCAACTACACGATTTGATCTGTAAAATGTGCCCTGGGGATTCAACCCTGAGGTGTTCTTCACGCACCATTGACCTTCAGTGAGAAGAAGTTAAGTCACTGGCCTATTCTGGCCACTGGCCTATTCTGGCCAGTGGGGGAAATGGAGCTGGTACAGGCCAGCTATATCAGCATAGTTTTCAAAACGTGGTTTAGCCTTTTGGCATATTCACTAACTGGTATGGCAGAAGCACAAGTTTGAGAACAGCCTAATGATGATCCGATGTTGTCGTTGTAATAGTGCATCTATTAAGATACCTAAATATGAGATATTGCATAGTATGCTATGAATGCGATATAGATATATTTAATTAACCTTTAGGACCTTCATGAAATGCTTATAGATGTGTAATGCATGCGGTATGGATATGTAGTCCAAGTAAATCGTTCCCCATAACTTTTCTAATGTTTAAACCCTTAAAACTGGTGGTGCGATGCCAATAACCATACCATACGGATACCATCGAAGGCACCGTAGTCCCTCTGAAAATATAGGGTACTTTGGAAACCTTCAAGAATGCGTTTGGAACTTTGCGCACTAAAGTTCATGGATAGATATATTCTCCTGAATATGTTTGCCTCAGTTTTAAGCTATATCACCAACACAGTATGGTTATCAAATTAAGAATTGTTTCAATCGTGTGCTATAGATATCTTACCTGAAATGGAAGACATTCGCAAAATGGTCCAACATTTTTAGAATGCATTGCTAAACAAAGTAAATGTGTAATATACACAGTATAAAAAAAACACATCCGTGACCGAATTGACTATTTTGTAGGCCTAAACTGCAGTAGCCTATATGAAATTATCTCGAAATTCGTCTATGTTTTCTCCACCTGTATCCTTGTCCATTGTTCCGAGCGCAAAGAAATGCCGCGTGCGCACCGGAGCAAGTACCCATCGCTGCAGCACATGTAACGAGGAGGGTTCGGCCCGTGCCGGACCCGCCCACCAAAAGTTTTCATTGGTTGAGGCGTATTCCCATTCCAACACGCTCAACACAAAGTAGCCTAATGTTAAGTAGCTGGCTAATCGTTTCTCATGAAAGGAAGTTAGGCTAGCGATCAAGCATTTTAGCCAGGTAGCCTAGGACAACAAAAACTAAAAGTGTGCACTGCGTAAGAGTCATTGAATCTATTCTGTGTTTTCTTATTGTCTTGGCCTTGTGCCTATATATCATGGTGGCAAGTCATATGAACTAGCCGGTTATATAGAGCAAACAACGCAAGTATCACAACACATCGGTTGTACTATGTTTTTTCCCTGGCTTGGCTTCCTCAGTACTATGTTTTTTCCCTGGCTTGGCTTCCTCAGTGACTTCACTCATGCGCCACAACTGCGGTGACCATAGCAACGAAATAAACAAACATTTTCAACATGTGAAAAAAGTGAATAGTTATAACACCATAAGCATTCATAAAAAGTATTTAAAGGCAAGATAAATTATTAACTCAAAATGAGATTAGAAAACATTGATTTGTTATTGTTAGACGTGACTCTATAATCATATAATTGCACAGTCAGCTAACTTAGATGATCTGTTACAAGTACGTGCTGATTTATCACCATTTGCCTACTACATCTAGCTACATATTGAACTTCAATTGTCTCAGGCCAGAGTTACAATGTATAAATTTATGGTTGGATCAGAATTAACATCATAATCATTGGCCAGTACGGATAATTAAGCAAAACCACAAGTCCAAATCCCTATCTCAGTCCATGGCTAATTTAGGAAAGGGACAATTTTAGCTAGCTAGCTAGCTAGTCACCTGAGGACAACAACACAACAAGATGACACAATTCACATGTTTTTTCTGTCAATGACATTTGTCTTGATGTGGTGTGATTGGTGTGAAGCCAAATCTAAACTGGCTTCCCTTGACACTTTTTCTTGGTGTGCCAGGACCGTTCACAGTTTAGCTCACTCAGTTTAGCTCAAAGCTGTTTGGATATTATTGTATTTTTTTTTAAATATCAAGGGAGGCCAAATGCTCGCTGGCTCCCCTTGCATTCAATGCAAAGGGCAGCAACAATATCATACTCTTTTTGACCAGACAGCATCAGATAGATGGGCTACACATACAGAGACAGAGGGGCGCTGTTTCGCTTGCCCGAATGCTTTCTCCATTGAGATACATTCAGCCTCTTGCAAATGGAAGGACAATTATGAAACCTCAGAGAGACAAAAGATAACTTGTTTAGTATTGGTCATTTTTTCTTGGTACATTTTTTGTGGAAGCCTGGCTTCCCTTGGCATCCATGAATACATGCCACTGGGTCACCGGGATCTGTTGTTCTCCATCTCGAGAAGGGTGCATTAGCGCCCAGCAATTCGGGGCGTTCCTGCATGTTGCCATTCCTACATTCCATCGGAACCCCTCTTTATACTTCTATTGGTCCATTTTTAAGCTAGGACTCTGGTAGACAGGCGGGAAGCGGGGAGATCCAGTCAGAGTGTGAATTAAACTGTGACATTCGGGGTCTTTAAAAAAAAAGAAGTTATGGGCCTAATAACAAATACATAATTTAACGGTAAACGTATGACCTTTTTGGCATGAACACAACCACTCATGATTGTCAAACAAATCACTTCAAAAAGTAGGTTACCTGTTATGCATGTTTGTCTACTCCAAAATAATTCCAGCATCCAAACTGCATGTATACTCGCACCATTTGATGAATGGAAATAAACATCTGTTTACAAAACACCAAAAAGTGAGTCTAATGACATTCGGTGATTGCCATTGATTACGTCTACGTTAATTGATGCATCATGCTGACAAATTTACCTTATTTGTAGCCTGAAAAGTCGGAACACCTGAAATGGGTCTGAAACTGTCCCTGGAACAAAGTGATGGTCACCCTAACACACAGTTAATTTACTTGTATAGGCTATTGTGTATTACCATGAACGTCAAATAGACCTACCAGTAGCCAGTGATATAGTGGTAAAAAAAAATTGTTGGGTAAACTCTGATTGCCGGTCGCGGTGAAAAAAAGTAACACTCTAAAACATTGAACTTAAACTCTGTACGATACCATTTCATTATGTTTCACCGTGAAAACTGTTTTCATGGGCACACAAAATAATGTAGGCCTGTGGCATTGCAAAATCAAATGCTTCTAACCAAAAGAGTCAACTATAGGCCTACTGTCATTAACGTATACTTGTTGGATGGATCGGATGCGTATTGGTGTCTAGCTATAGGCTAGTTGTCTACTGATATTGTCGACCATCATCAGCTGTTCCAGGAAAGACAACAAATATTGATAGAAAATAATAAAGCTAAATAAATGGGCTACTCTTCTGACCACAGACAGCAAGGAGAGCTCCAATACCCGCGCACACCTGAAAAACAAAGCAGTGAGTTCTCTGAACAGCTGACTGACAAAAGCAACGATGACTGATACAGCTAATGCATTGGAATCAAGGCTATTTTTTTTATCAAGGATGCATGGCAAACAAATGGCGGAAATGAGAAAGTACAAAGGAAAATCTATATGTTTAAACGTCGGACGAGGCCACAGTGTCTCCCGTCGCCTCCTGTCTCTGCCTCCAGTATTTATGCTGCAATAGTTTATGTGTCGGGTGGCTAGGGTCAGTCTGTTATATCTGAAGTATTTCTCCTGTCTTATCCGGTGTCCTGTGTGAATTTAAGTATGCTCTCTCTAATTATCTCTCTCTTTTTCTCTCTTTCTTTCTTTCTCTCTTTCTCTCTTTCTTTCTTTCTTTCTTTCTTTCTTTCTTTCTTTCTCTCTTTCGGAGGAACTGAGCTCTAGGACCATGCCTCAGGACTACCTGGCCTGATGACTCCTTGCTGTCCCCAGTCCACCTGGTCATGCTGCTGCTCCAGTTCCAACTGTTCTGCCTGCGGCTATGGAACCCTGACCTGTTCACCGGACGACCTGCTGTTTTCAACTCTCTGGAGACAGCAGGAGCGGTAGAGATACTCTGAATGATTGGCTATGAAAAGCCAACTGACATTTACTCCTGAGGTGCTGACCTGTTGCACCCTCTACAACCACTGTGATTATTATTATTTGACCCTGCTGGTCATCTATGAACATTTGAACATCTTGTCCATGTTCTGTTATAATCTCCACCCGGCACAGCCAGAAGAGGACTGGCCACCCCTCATAGCCTGGTTCCTCTCTAGGTTTCTTCCTAGGGTCTGGCCTTTCTAGGGAGTTTTTCCTAGCCACCATGCTTCTACACCTGCATTGCTTGCTGTTTGGGGTTTTAGGCTGGGTTTCTGTACAGCACTTTGTGACATCAGCTGATGTAAGAAGGGCTTTATAAATACATTTGATTGATTTAAAGAAGCTCAGCTGAGGCTGAAATTCAGCACTACTGAGTAAACAGCGCCACTAGAATTCTCCAATACCGTTTGATTTATTTTAATTTTTGTCTTCGTAATCTAGCATGGGTAAGATGGTCAACTGTATCAGGGTTAGTTTAGCAGCTTGGGTGAAAGAGGAGCGATTACGATAGAGGAAACCAGGTCTAGATTGAACTTTAGCCTGCAGCTTTGATATGTGCTGAGAGACGGACAGTGCACCGTCTAGCCATACTCCCAAGTACTTGTACAAGGTGACTACCTCAAGCTCTAAACCCGCAGAGGTAGTAATAACACCTGTGGGGAGAGGGGCATTCAAACCACATGACCTTTGTTTTGGAGGTGTTCAGAACAAGGTTAAGGTTGGAGAAAGCTTGTTGGACCCTAAGAAAGCTTTGTTGTAGAGCATTTAACACAAAATCCGGGGAGAGGCCAGCTGAGTATAAGACTGTATCATCTGCATATAAGTGTATGAGAGAGCTTCTTACTACCTGAGCTATGTTGTTGATGTAAATTGAGAAGAGCGTGGGGCCTAGGATTGAGCCTTGGGGTACTCCCTTGGTGACAGGCAGTGGCTGAGACAGCAGATTTTATGACATTATACAATGCACACTTTGAGAGAGGTAGTTAGCAAATCAGGCCAAAGACCCCTCCGAGACACCAATAGTACTTAGCCGGCCCACAAGATTGGAATGGTCTACCGTATCTTGGCCAAGTTAATAAAAATAGCAACATAACATTGCTTAGAATCTCGGGAAATGGTGACATCATTGAGGACCTTTAAGGTTGCAGTGACACATCCATAACCTGAGCGGAAACCAGATTGCATAACCGAGAGAATACTATAGACATCAAGAAAGCCAGTCAGTTGATTATTGACAAGTTTTTCCAACACTTTTGATAAACAGGGCAAAATAGAAATTGGCCTATAACAGTTAGGATCAGCTTGATCTCCCCCTTTAAATAAAGGACGAACTGTGGCTGCCTTTCAAGCAATGGGAACCTCCCCAGAAAGGAGGGGGTCAAGTTGAAGGAGCTCCTTTAGCACCTCGGACTCAGTGACTGCCTGCAGGGAGAAACTTTGTAGTGGGGCAGGGGAAAAAGAGGGACACACATCGGGGATAATTGCATTAGAAGGGGTGGGAGATGAGGAAATGTTGGATGGGCAGGGAGGCATTAGTCGACAGTTAGTGAACCATTAGTGGACAGCTAGACCGTGCAGCCATGTGCAGCTATGTAGAAATATACGGTTTAAACCATGACATAGAGGTGGGGATGTTCGTTTAATTTGTAAGCTTTTATTTTCATATTTACCATAGCATTTTAAACAAATAGAAGAATAGTTAAATTAGCATTATTTAGAGACCCCTCCAAAGTTTGTCCTTTGTTACATTTAGGGGAGCTAATCTCTCATTCATGCTATGGATGTATCAGACTGCAGAATTGCATTGGGGTCAAACTCTTGAGAATTGTGTTCTGTCGGTTTCACTGAGTAGCCTGATACCCCATTTCATGGGTGCAGTCCTTAGGGAAGGCTGTACAGTGCATATAAGTATGTCCCCAATGCAATTATTCTGTCTGATACATCCATAGTGGGATTTTAACAGATTTTCCTGTTTATTGTCAAACGAATTAATATTGTATTAAACTAATTAATATTGTATTTAATCTTGAATTATGTAAAAAATATTCCAACCCTGTTTAGCATTATCTAGGCCAAATATGGCATGATTCCACTATTTGTATCCATATTCATCACTTTCAATGAGGGATTTTTATTTTATAGGCAAACTGCAAATTCCACTATTGTAGCTAATCGTTATTGTGGCAAGCTTCACATAGGTAGGGACAATTCGAGGTACGAGGGACACTGGGAACCAGGGCCGCGTTCAGTAAAAGGACGGACACTGACACAACGTTGGTGTATGTTTAGATACAAATGTATTACGTAGAACAAACATGCCTCTCTGATTCAAAGGAGTCATGTCAGTTACGTTCATGGATTTCCATCTGCACCGTTCCCCAAAAAGTTTTTGTACTGAACATGCCCAGGCGAGGAGAACTATGGGGGAATACTTTCATTACAGGTTAACCGGGTTGTGGTTTGGCAAACTACTATGCACTTATGGATTTATCTCACCACTGTATTCTGAACCTGCAAATAGAGGCTGTCATTCTTCAGCGGTCTTTTCTAAATGAGATGGCATTGATGTAGGCCTTCTCGGTAACCAGCACCGGGCTACTGCGTTTGGGGCCACAGGGCACCGACTTTGGGGGGGTTTTGGAGTGGGGAATCAGCTAACTTACTGCATTTCAACACATTGTGCCATGGTGCAGAAAGAAAAGTGTGCTGTTTAGTAATGCTATTCTACACATTTTTGTCATGAGGCAGAGATCTTTATTTGCTGTTTTATAGCTCATCGTCTGATTTTGTTCACAATTTGCCATGAGGCTGAGCTAAATATTTAGCCGTTTTAAAACAAAATTCCTGCAATTCTACACATTTTCCTATCTGGGGGCCCCTGAGGTTACCAGCCCTGTGGTTTGAATGAACATTGATTCAAAGACCTAATTTATTATTGAGCTGAAGATATTTTCTCAGTTGTTTTATGTGTGTGGAAAGTAATTTAGCACAGACAGGCCTACACAAGGAGTTTATACATATATACAAGGGATGTGTAGCCTATAGTCTGTGCTTTTTGGGATGACTTGCAGTTTTTTCTATTTAACTAAGCAAGTCAGTTAAGAACAAATTCTTATTTACAAAGATGGTCTAGGAACAGTGGGTTAACTGCCTTGTTCAGTGGCAGAACGACAGATGTTTACCTTGTCAGCTCTGGGATTTGACCTAGCAACCTTTCAGTTACTGACCCAACACTCTAACCACTAGACTACCTGCCGCTACCTGCAGTTCTAGGAATACAGATCTATAAATATAGCTGCAGGGATTTGTATAGACCAAAAAAGACTACATGTGCCAACAAGGACAGAGGAACCACAGAGGAACCACTCAGCTGTGCTCTAGCAATGAAAAGAAGAGACAGATGCATCTAAAAGCCTTTTATGACTGGTCAATTCTGCCAATGAAGTGCATTTAACCCCTCCCGGTCCTCTGACCTACATTCCTAATGGTTCTGGTTTTCTGTCACAGCCAGCGGCTCAAGGCGTAATGTTTCAGCAGTGATGTAATGCTGCATTACAGCATTGTCTAGAACCCCAATTTTAATGTTAAGTTTACTCTGATGTAATCATAGACGGTATTAAAAAAAATAGACGAAGCCATCGATGACGTCATTTTATTGTTTCCGATGAGAATGCTCAGTTGCGCAAGAATATCAGGAAGTGTCACCATCTTGCTACGTGGAGGAGTTGTTGGAAACATTAGATACACAATTTGAGCTACTCTAGGAAGTGACGTTGCAGAGTAGCTCAGTATTGTGCCCTCTCATTGATTTTCTCAAGTTGAAGGCTGACGAGGTACTGCAGGCTGAGGGATTTTAAAGTAATCGGTTCAAGGACATACATCTGGTGAAAGACATCTGGTAAAATTGAAGCAATTACTGATTGTGTTTGCTGATTTTTTTATACAGTGCATTCAGAACGTATTCAGACCCCTTGATTTTTTCCACATTCTGTTAAGTTACAGCTTTATTCTAAAATGGATTGAATTGGGGTTTTTTCTTCATCAATCTACACACAATACCCCATAATGTCAAAGCATAAGTATTCAGACCCTTTGTTGACGCACCTTTGACAGCGATTACAGCCTGGACTCTTCTTGGGTATGACGCTACAAGCTCGAAACACCTGTATTTGGGGAGTTTCTGTAACGGTGTTCCTCCTCCTCTTCATACGAAGAGGAGGAGTAGTGATTCGACCAAGGCGCAGCGTTGTGATATGACATGATGATATTTATTTAAACAAGACAAAACAAACTATACTTGACAACTAAACAAAATAACAAACCGAATGTAGACAGACTTGGACCACGAACTTACATGAAACACGAAGAACGAACGAACAAGTACTTACTACAAACAAAACGACGAACGAACGAAACAGTCCCGTATGGTGCAACATCGACACAGACACAGGAGACAACCACCCACAACAAACAGTGTGAAAACACCTACCTTAATATGACTCTCAATCAGAGGAAATGACAACCACCTGCCTCTAATTGAGAGCCATATCAGGTCACCCTTTAAACCAACATAGAAACAGAAAACATAGACTGCCCACCCAAACTCACGTCCTGACCAACTAACACATACAAAACTAACAGAAAACAGGTCAGGAACGTGACATAACCCCCCCCTCAAGGTGCGAACTCCGGGCGCACCAGCACAAAGTCTAGGGGAGGGTCTGGGTGGGCATCTGACCACGGTGGTGGCTCAGGCTCTGGGCGAGGTCCCCACCCCACCATAGTCAATCCCAGCTTACGTCTCCCCCTTAGAATGAACACCCTCCTCTTACACCCACTTAATTTTAATGGTAACCTTAATATAAGGGGCAGCACCGGGACAAGGGGCAGCACCGGGATAAGGTAGCTCAGGACAGAGATATAGCACAGGACAGAGAGGTAGGTCAGGATAGAGAGGTAGCTCAGGATAGAGGGGCAACTCCGGACTGAAGGGCAGCTCCGGACAGAGAGACAGCTCTGGACTGAGGGGCAGTTCTGGATAAATGGCCGCTCTGGGCTGAGGGGCAGCTCATGACTGGCTCTGGACGCTCATGGCTGGCTGACGGCTCTGGACGCTCATGGCTGGCTGACGGCTCTGGACGCTCATGGCTGGCTGACGGCCCTGGACGCTCATGGCTGGCTGACGGCTCTGGACGCTCATGGCTGGCTGACGGCTCTGGACGCTCATGGCTGGCTGACGGCTCTGGACGCTCATGGCTGGCTCATGGCTCTGGACGCTCATGGCTGGCTGACGGCTCTGGCAGATCCTGTCTGGTTGGCGGCTCTGGCAGATCCTGTCTGGTTGGCGGCTCTGGCAGATCCTGTCTGGTTGGCGGCTCTGGCAGATCCTGTCTGGTTGGCGGCTCTGGCAGATCCTGACTGACGAATGGCTCTAGCGGCTCCTGACTGACTAACGGCTCTGACGGCTCGGGACAGACGGGCGGCTCTAATGGCTCGGGACAGACGGATGGCTCAGACGGCGCTGGGGAGACGGATGGCTCAGACGGCGCTGGGGAGACGGATGGCTCAGACGGCGCTGGGGAGACGGATGGCTCAGACGGCGCTGAGGAGACGGATGGCTCAGATGGCGCTGCGGAGACGGATGGCTCAGATGGCGCTGCGGAGACGGATGGCTCTGGCTGATCCTGTCTGGCGGAAGGCTTTGGCTGCTCCTGTCTGGCGGAAGGCTCTAGCGGCTCCTGTCTGGCGGAAGGCTCTAGCGGCTCCTGTCTGGCGGAAGGCTCTGTAGGCTCATGGCAGACGGGCGGCTTTGCAGGCTCATGGCAGACGGGCGGCTTTGAAGGCTCAATACAGACGGGCAGTTCATGCGGCGCTTGGCAGACGGACAGTTCAGGCGCCGTTGGGCAGACGGCAGACTCTGGCCGGCTGAGACGCACTGTAGGCCTGGTACGTGGTGCTGGAACTGGAGGCACCGGACTGGAGACACGCACTTCAAGCCTAGTGCGGGGAGCAGGGACAGGGCACACTGACCTCTCGAAGCGCACTATAGGCCTGGTGCGTGGTACCGGCACTGGTGGTACCGGGCTAAGGGCACGCACCTCAGGGCGAGTGCGGGGAGAAGGAACAGTGTGTACAGGACTCTGGAGACGCACAGGTGGCTTAGTGCGTGGTGCCGGAACTGGAGGCACTGGGCTGGAGACACGCACCATAGGGAGAGTGCGTGGAGGAGGAACAGGGCTCTGAAGACGCACTGGAAGCCTGGTGCGTGGTGTAGGCACTGGTGGTACTGGGCTGGGGCGGGGAGGTAGCGCCGGAAATACCGGACCGTGCAGGCGTACTGGCTCCCTTGAGCATTGAGCCTGCCCAACCTTACCTGGTTGAATGCTCCCCGTCGCCCGACCAGTGCGGGGAGGTGGAATAACCCGCACCGGGCTATGTAGGCGAACCGGAGACACCATGCGTAAGGCTGGTGCCATGTAAGCCGGCCCGAGGAGACGTACTGGTGGCCAGATATGTAGGGCCGGCTTCATGACATCCGGCTCAACGCTCAATCTAGCCCTACCAGTGCGGGGAGGTGGAATAACCCGCACCGGGCTATGCACACGTACAGGAGACACCGTGCGCTCTACTGCGTAACACGGTGTTCGCCCGTACTCCCGCTCTCCACGGTTAGCCTGTGAAGTGGGCGCAGGTCTCCTACCTGCCCTTGGCCCACTACCTCTTAGCCGCCCCCCAATAAATTTTTGGGTAGTACTCACGGGCTTTTCGGGCTTCCGTGCTAGACGCGTCCCCTCATAACACATACAAAACTAACAGAAAACAGGTCAGGAACGTGACAGTTTCTCCCGTTCTTCTCTGCAGATCCTCTCAAGCTTTGTCAGGGTGGATGAGGAGCGTCGTGGCAAAGCTATTTTCAGGTTTCTCCAGAAATGTTTGATCGGGTTCAAGTCTGGGCTCTGGCTTGGCCACTTAAGGACATTCAGAGACTTGTCCTGAAGCCACTCCTGCGTTGTCTTGGCTGTGTGCTTAGGGTCGTTGACCTGTTGGAAGGTGAACCTTCGCCCCAGTCTGAGGTCTTGAGCTCTCTGGAGCAGGTTTTCATCAAGGATCTCTCTGTACTTTGCTCCGTTCATCATTCCCTCGATCCTGACTAGTCTCCCAGTCCCTACCGCTGAAAAACATCCCCACAGCATGATGTTGCCACCACCATGCTTATCCGTAGGGATAGTGCCAGGTTTCCTACAGACTTGATTCTCGTCTGTCAGGCTAAAGAGTTCAATCTTGATTTCATCAGACCATAGAATCTTGTTTCTTATGGTCTGACAATTCTTTAGATGCCTTTAAGCAAACTCCAAGAGGGCTGCCATGTGCCTTTTACTGAGGAGTGGCTTCCGTCTGGCCATTGGTGGAGTGCTGCAGAGATGGTTGTCCAGAACCGGGCTCCGGGCAGCCGAGCGGAAATGGAGGAAAACTCGCCTCCCTGCGGACCTGGCATCCTTTCACTCCCTCCTCTCTACATTCTCCTCTTCTGTCTCTGCTGCTAAAGCCACTTTCTACCACTCTAAATTCCAAGCATCTGCCTCTAACCCTAGGAAGCTCTTTGTCACCTTCTCCTCCCTCCTGAATCCTCCTCCCCCTCCCCCCCCTCCTCCCTCTCTGCGGATGACTTCGTCAACCATTTTGAAAAGAAGGTCGACGACATCCGATCCTCGTTTGCTAAGTCAAACGACACCGCTGGTTCTGCTCACACTGCCCTACCCTGTGCTTTGACCTCTTTCTCCCCTCTCTCTCCAGATGAAATCTCGCGTCTTGTGACGGCCGGCCACCCAACAACCTGCCCGCTTGACCCTATCCCCTCCTCTCTTTTCCAGACCATTTCCGGAGACCTTCTCCCTTACCTCACCTCGCTCATCAACTCATCCTTGACCGCTGGCTACGTCCCTTCCGTCTTCAAGAGAGCGAGAGTTGCACCCCTTCTGAAAAAACCTACACTCGATCCCTCCGATGTCAACAACTACAGACCAGTATCCCTTCTTTCTTTTCTCTCCAAAACTCTTGAACGTGCCGTCCTTGGCCAGCTCTCCTGCTATCTCTCTCAGAATGACCTTCTTGATCCAAATCAGTCAGGTTTCAAGACTAGTCATTCAACTGAGACTGCTCTTCTCTGTGTCACGGAGGCGCTCCGCACTGCTAAAGCTAACTCTCTCTCCTCTGCTCTCATCCTTCTAGACCTATCGGCTGCCTTTGATACTGTGAACCATCAGATCCTCCTCTCCACCCTCTCCGAGTTGGGCATCTCCGGCGCGGCCCACGCTTGGATTGCGTCCTACCTGACAGGTCGCTCCTACCAGGTGGCGTGGCGAGAATCTGTCTCCGCACCACGTGCTCTCACCACTGGTGTCCCCCAGGGCTCTGTTCTAGGCCCTCTCCTATTCTCGCTATACACCAAGTCACTTGGCTCTGTCATATCCTCACATGGTCTCTCCTATCATTGCTATGCAGACGACACACAATTAATCTTCTCCTTTCCCCCTTCTGATAACCAGGTGGCGAATCGCATCTCTGCATGTCTGGCAGACATATCAGTGTGGATGACGGATCACCACCTCAAGCTGAACCTCGGCAAGACAGAGCTGCTCTTCCTCCCGGGGAAGGACTGCCCGTTCCATGATCTCGCCATCACGGTTGACAACTCCATTGTGTCCTCCTCCCAGAGTGCTAAGAACCTTGGCGCGATCCTGGACAACACCCTGTCGTTCTCAACTAACATCAAGGCGGTGACCCGTTCCTGTAGGTTCATGCTCTACAACATTCGCAGAGTACGACCCTGCCTCACACAGGAAGCGGCGCAGGTCCTAATCCAGGCACTTGTCATCTCCCGTCTGGATTACTGCAACTCGCTGTTGGCTGGGCTCCCTGCCTGTGCCATTAAACCCCTACAACTCATCCAGAACGCCGCAGCCCGTCTGGTGTTCAACCTTCCCAAGTTCTCTCACGTCACCCCGCTCCTCCGCTCTCTCCACTGGCTTCCAGTTGAAGCTCGCATCCACTACAAGACCATGGTGCTTGCCTACGGAGCTGTGAGGGGAACGGCACCTCCGTACCTTCAGGCTCTGATAAGGCCCTACACCCAAACAAGGGCACTGCGTTCATCCACCTCTGGCCTGCTTACCTCCCTACCTCTGAGGAAGTACAGTTCCCGCTCAGCCCAGTCAAAACTGTTCGCTGCTCTGGCACCCCAATGGTGGAACAAACTCCCTCACGACGCCAGGTCAGCGGAGTCAATCACCACCTTCCGGAGACACCTGAAACCCCACCTCTTTAAGGAATACCTAGGATAGGATAAAGTAATCCTTCTAACCCCCCCCTTAAAAGAGTTAGATGCACTATTGTAAAGTGGTTGTTCCACTGGATATCATAAGGTTAATGCACCAATTTGTAAGTCGCTCTGGATAAGAGCGTCTGCTAAATGACTTAAATGTAATGTAAAAATGTCCTTCTGGAAGGTTCTCCCATCTCCAGAGAGGAACTCTGGATCTCTCAGAGTGACCATCGGGTTCTTGGTCACCTCCTGAACAAGGCCCTTCTCCCCCAATTGCTCAGTTTGGCTGGGCGACCAGCTCTAGGAAGAGTCTTGGTGGTTCCAAACTTATTCCATTTAAGAAAGATGGAGGCCACTGTGTTCTTGGGGACCTTCAATGCTGCAGACATTTTTTGGTGCCCTTGCCCAGATCTGTGCCTCAACACAATCCTGTCTCTGAGCTCTACGGACAATTCCTTCAACCTCGTGGCTTTGTTTTTGCTCTGACATGCACTATCAAATGTGAGACTTTCTATAGACAGGTGTGTGCCTTTCCAAGTCATGTCCAATCAATTGAAATTACCACAGGTGGACTCCACTCAAGTTGAAGAAACATCTCAAAGATGATCAGTGGAAACAGGATGCACCTGATCTCAATTTTGAGTCTTATAGCAAGGGGTCTGAATATTTATGTAAATAATATATTTCTGTCATTATGAGGTATTGTGTGTAGATTTGATGAGGATTTTTTATTTATTTAATCAATTTTAGAATATGGCTGTAACGTAACAAAATGTGGGAAAAAGTCAAGGGGTCTGAATAATTTCCGAGTGCACTGTATACCATGAATATTGACCACGGAGATCGCCATTTCCCAATTCTGTCTAATGGGTATCCTGTTTTCTGGAAATAATACCTGCAGTACCGCGGTCGGTCAACTTGTGAGGGGTAGTCATTCTCCCCTGGATGTAATAGATGAATGTTACACCAAGCACAGCACGATTCTTCCTCCCGGCTCTTTGTCAATAACACAAATGAAATTACATTGTTGCATCAGTCTTTTGCGTTTCTTCACAATCACATAACCTTTAAAAGGTCGCTTCAAAGCAGATTAAAGAAACATTAAGAAACATTTGACCACAGACGTTTGATAGAAGCGCCCTCTAGTGTATGTATGAATAAATGCATCCACACCACAATACTACAACCTTGCTTTTATGGGCTTTTCCAGGGGCTCAGACTGGTGCTGGTCTGGGTTCAGGTGGCCTCTCTTGTTCTGGGTCACGTCTGCAAAGTCATCCAGCACCGCCTGACTGTCCATGAGACGCATGTGCATCTAGGCCGACTGGGGGAAGGGCTCCATATTACTACTGGCTTTACTGGAGGCCAGCTAGAAGGAGGAAGAGAGGCAGAGAGAGAACTAGAGAGAAAGAGAGGCAGAGAGATATTGGCAGAGAGAGAGAGAGTGAGTGAGAGGCAGAGAGACAGGGAGAGAGACAGAGAGGCAGAGAGAGAGATAGAGAGAGAGAAAGAGGCAGAGAGAGGTCATCAATTTGATTATCAGGTGCAAGGTGTGCAGATTTAACATTTCAGGAATGATGAAAACTCAGTGTTTCAATAATCTTTTTTTTTTCCAAAGCCAAAGATTTTATTTATCAGACTGTATACTGTGTGACATTTTCTGTTTCCTTAACAAAAGGGCTTCTTGATTTAATTCCCATCTGTTCGGAATCACTAGCGGAGAAACCCCATGCACCTGCTTACCAGAGCAACTTACAATCTGTACCCGAACACCTGCTCTTGCCGTCGTTAGCAGAACTGCGGGAAAGCAGTGCCCGACTGTCTACCGATCTACTAACTATCTTTTAAATTATAACCTACTGTTGTAATTAGGTGAAATTAAAGATCTCTATATTTACTGTGGTGATTCATGCTATTACTAAAGGAAGATAGTGAGTTATGGAATGTGTGGGCGAAACAAAGGCTCACACATTCTCTGATCAAGACAGTGAGCTTTAGTTTATATATAAGTCCATTTCTAAGGGACCAGAACAGTCTTCTTCATATAAGAACACAATTTAAGTTGTAGAAATGTGAATTGTCATAAACAATGATCAGCTTCCCTTTCCTTCCCTCTGTCCACAGACCTTAACTCACCTCAAGGCTGATCCTTGCACTTCTCCCCGTCAGACCATTTGAAGGTGTAGGCAGATTAGAGGGGCATGTGTCTGCGGGGGTCATAGAGGGTGACGAATCAGCGCTTGTCCTCCAGGCGCTGGCATATCTTCTTCAGGTTGCTGCCCCCCCAGGTAGCCCCGTGGTGGGCTGAGCATGTAGAGAGTCCTTACAGTGCTCCACATGGTTAAAGTCCTCCACCACACCAGGCCCAGAGCACCAAGAGGAAAATGCACACAGCAGCACTCCAAGGCTGCCACCATATAGACCCCATGCTAAGTCTATAGAAATAGACCCATATTTAATACTGCTCTGGTACCTTCACACTCGTCTGTCACTTTTTCTGTGTCAGCACCATTCAGCAGTATGTCAGCATTACGGCATTTCCTTCACTAAACTTATTCATGACTCCCCCCTATGCAAATCAGTGTTATATATGATTGGCCAGGAATCACCTGTAACCTTGATACTCACAGTTCTTGTCATTCCCACATCACATGAGTCACATGTTCAAATACTCATGTTTAATTGCACTGAGAACAGTAGGCAGCCTAATAAATAGTTATTCCTCATCATCAGATATGAGTGGCTGTAGTTTACCAGAAGTTTTATGCAACAATTGTCGTACCGCACACACTCACACACCATTCATTCAAATTTGACCATGCACATGTCAAACACTTTGTTTAATGACCAGAGCTCAACGTGTTCTGAGTTATAGGGACATTTTGAGGGATGACTTTATGTCAGTCAAAGTCATCTTTGACTTCTGGAAGGTTCTCCCATCTCCATAAATCAGGCCTTTATGGTAGAGTGGCCTGACGGAAGCCACTCCTCGGTAAAAGGCACACTGCAGCCCGCTTGGAGTTTGCCAAAAGGCACCTAAAGGACTCTAAAATCATGAGAAACAAGATTCTCTGGTCTGATGAAACCAAGATCGAACTCTTTGGCCTGAATTCCAAGCATCACTTCTGGAGTGACTGGGGCAAAGGTTTACCTACCAACAGGACAACGACCCTAAGAATACAGCCAAGACAACTCAGGAGTGGCTTCAGGACAAGTCTCTGAATGACTTGAACCCAATCAAACATATCTGGAGAGACCTGAAAATAGCTGTGCAGTAACAATCCCCATCCAACCTGACAGAGCTTATGAGGATCTGCAGAGAAGAATGGGAGAAACTCCCCAGATACAGGTGTGCCAAACTTCTAGCTTCATACCCAAGAAGACTAAAGGCTGTAATCGCTGCCAAAGACGCCTCAACAAAGTACTGAGTAAAGGGTCTGAATACTTTGGTAAATGTGATATTTCAGTTTTACATTTCAGTCAATGCATTTGCAAGAATTTCTAATGCATTTGCAAGAATTTCTAAACACTTGTTTTTGCATTATCATTATTGGTTATTGTGTGTGTAGATTGATGAGGGAAATAAACAATTTAATCAATTTTAGAATAAGGCTGTAAAGTAACAAAATGTAGAAAAAGTGAAGGGGTCTGAATACTTTCCGAACGCACTGTAGATGCGTACATCGATGAGGCAGAAGGCCATATGATGTTATAATTCTGAACGGTCAGATAGCTAGCACAACAATGGCAAGAAGCTGCTATGTGGGGAATCGTAGGTGGCTCGTTTCAGCTTGTTGTATCTTGTTATTGATACCATGTCTTGTTTTGAGGTGTTTTGACTCATGTCATGTCTATGCTAATATGGCTAAAATTAGCTAGCTAGCCAACAACTGTAACAATGTATTTGAGAGACAACAAGTGCTCATTGTGCAAATGTATTTATGTTTTCCCCCAAAATTTGGAGACATAGTTTTCATGTTGTCAACAGTCTAAGCCAGCTCCATCTGTTTTGCCCCATAGTTGAGCACGCGTTGGTTTTGTTTCTAAACAACCACCCCGTCTATGGATGTGTCAATAATTGTAATTACACAGTTTTCATAACTGTGACCCTAAATTATTATGTTTCATACTGTAACATTGTGTGTGACTGGTTGAAACAGTAAACCATGGCACCTGGAAGTCAAATAACAAATTTATTTTAGTCAAAGAAGATGCTCTTTACAGCTCAAAACACAACCTTTAATGGTATCCATTTTACAACCACTTTTGCCAAATGTGAGCCGATAACACCTCTCCACGAATGGCTGACACACTGAACCATTGTGTCTGAATGTCACTGAGCTGTTTTATAAGGGGGCAGATAAATAAAGAATGCTACAAATACAGAGAATGGAGGAACAATTACGCTACAAGGGAAGTAATTTGCAAAGCAGATCTTCGATAATGAAAGCTTTGCCAAAGCATCACAAGTACTATATAATTGTTATGTTAAAAATACATGCTTAATCATTATAATAAGCACATAATAGTAGATCTATGGAGATAGTTGTAAACACTTGTGCACACAGAGTAGGCGTGTGTGAGGGTTGTTGAGGAGCTCTTTTATGGTGCGGTGGAGATACAGAGGAAGGGGAGAGGGGGAGATGCAGTTGTCATAGAAGATCTGCAGATTCTGGTCCACGTCCATCCGGGTCTTTAGGAAGTTCTCCAGGTTGTTCCGGCGGATCATGTTACCGATGGTGGTCACCCCGGTGACGATGAAGGCGGTGAGGCAAAAACGTTGTTGAGGCGAACGCGGATGCGCTCCTCGTGCTCACACCACGGCCCGATATTGAACTCCCTGATCTCTGGGACCACGTTGGTCAGGGTGTAGGTGGCGGCACGGTCGTATGGGTCAGACTGGTGCTGGTCTGGGTTCAGGTGTCCTCGTTCATACAGGACTACGTGAGAGTAGTCGTCCAGCACTGCCTGGCTGTCCTCAAACTTCATGTGCAGGTAGCCGGTAAGGGAGGGTAGCATATTCCCATTCCCATCAACCTCTGCCAGCTGGAGAGAGCGGGGAGGAGGATCAGTGCATTGCTCACAGATTGTAGACACTACATTTACATTTTAGTCATTTAGCAAACGCTCTTCTCCAGAGCGACTTACAGGAGCAATTAGAGCTAAGTGCCTTGCTCAAGGGCACAGATAGATTTTTCACCTAGTGGGCTCAGGGATTTGAACCAGCAACCTTTCGGTTACTGGGCCAACGCTCTTAACCACTGGGCTACCTTCCACCATACTACACAGTTATAAACATACACAACACTGGAATTTTGTTTATGGTATGTTGGATGAAGTATCCAATTAAATGGAACAAATGTAAGCAATGTGTCAAAATAACTATATGGATAATACTGATGAGGCTGAACCAAAGTATCACACCCTGATCTGTTTCACCTGTCTTTGTGCTTGTCTCCACCCCCCTCCAGGTGTGGGCTCTTGGCTGGGCTACGACAGTGTGGGAGCAACAATCCACCGTTTGCCTCAGTCTGGAGGAGTTCGGGGCAGGGGTACGTAAAGTGTTAGATTCTCTGTAAGCTGCTCCAACTACGTCAGGATTCCCGTAGTGTGGCAGACTACGCAGTGGATTTTCGCACTTTGGCGGCTGAGAGTGCCTGGAACCCGGAAGCCCTGTTCGACACATCCCTTCACGGATTATTGGAGGTGATTAAAGACGATCTTGCAGCCCGAGAGCTGCCCCTGGACCTCAACTTCCTCATAGCCTTGGCGATACGGATCGATGGGCAGGAGGGAGAGGGAGTCTGTTCCCTGTTGCCGACGCTCATCCTCGATTTCCACCTAGCCTCCGAGGAATCCCGTAAATCCCCGAAGTCCACATTTCCGAGTGGATCAGATGTCACCCGAGTTCTCTCGGAAGTCACCGGGGGCTGTCAAGTCATCTCCTCCGGAGCCCATGCAACTGGGCAGGGCTAGATTGTCTCCTGCTGAGTGCTTATGCAAACTAAACACCCAGACCTGTCTGTATTGTGGAGCTATGGGACACGTCTTATCTACCTGCCCACTTAAAGACCAGGCTTATCAAGTAGGTACGAGTACGCTGGTGAGCCGTATGGGGAGTTTCCCATCTTCCATTTCTCGTACCCCAATCCATCCTATCCTGTTGTGGGGTGACCAGCCCAAATCTCTTCGGGTGTTCATTTACTCTGGGGCTGACGAGAGCTTTATGAACGCTACCCTGGTGTCGGAGCTGGGAATCCCCACACAACCCCTCTCTATTCCTATGGACGTCAGAGCGCTGGATGGGCGCTCTATAGGCAGAGTCACCCACACTATGTTTTCCATTAACCTGAGAGTGTCGGTTAATCACAGTGAGTCTATGCAGTTCCTGCCCATTAAATCCCCACATGCACCCGTGGTTTTGGGATTTTCCCCTGGATCCAGAGGCATAATCCTCTGATCGACTGGGCTACTGGTTCTATCCTGGGTTTGAGCCCATTTTGCCATGCACATTGCCTGGACCTCTCCGCCGTTCCCGCGGAATACCAGCAAAGCCCGTGCCACCGCGCTTCCTCCTCATCGGCCCTATGACTGCACTATCAACCTTCTCCCGGGCACTACATCGCCTCGGGGGCGGCTTTATTACCTGTCAGGTAGGAGACCAAGGCGATGGAGAGGTATATTGAGGACTCCCTGGCTGTAGAGGGTATCCGTCCTTCTGACTCCGCCACCCGTGTATCGACTGCCGGGGCCTGAATGGCATCACGGTTAAAAACTGTTACCCGCTTCCACTCACCGCCTCGACTTTCGAGCTTCTCCAGGGGTGCTACCATCTTCTCCAAGTTGGACCTCCGGAACGCCTACCATCTGGTATGGATACGGGAAGGGGACAAGTGGAAGACTGCCTTTAACACGGCTAGCGGACACTATGAATACCTGGTGATGCCATTCGGACTGACCAACGCTTCCGCTGTGTTCCAGGCCCTGGTTAACAACGTACTCCTTGACATGTTGAACCGGTTCATGTTCTTCTACCTTGATGAAATTCTCGTTTTTTCCTGCTCGTTTCAAGAACATGTCCTCCATGTCAGACAAGTCCTCCAGCATCTTCTGGAGAACCAGCTGTTCGTCAAAGCGGAGAAATACGAATTCCATCGCTCCACCATCTCCTTCCTTGGATACATTATAGCTACAGGCAACATACAGATGGATCCTGGAAAGGTGAGAACGGTGGTGGATTGGCTGCAACCCACATCCAGAGAGCAGCTGCAACGCTTCCTGGGGTTTGCCCATTTCTACCGCCGGTTAATCCGGAGCTACAGAACCCTGGATTCCCCCCTTTCTGTACTGGCGGTCCTGGTGGTTTGTGGTGGAGGTCGACGCTTCAGACGTCGAAGTGGGGTCTGTTCTGTCCTCTCCCATTGTCTCAACACCATGGAAAGGAATTACGACGTGGGTAACCATGAGCTACTTGTGGTGAATATGTCATTGGAGGAGTGGAGGCACTGGTTAGAGGGGGCGGAACACCCATTCATGGTATGGACAGATCACAAGAACCTAGAATATCTCCATACCGCCAAGCGCCTCAACTCCAGGCAAGCTCGATGGGCTCTGCTATTCACCCATTTCAACTTCACCATCTCCTACCGCCCAGGTTCCAAGTATGTGAAGCCGGACGTACTGACACGCCTCTATAGCCCCGTTGCTACACCATTGGACACCGAGACCATCCTGCCTATCTCTTGTCTCGCGGCTGCACTCATCTGGGGTATAGAGAACCAGGTCTGTGAAGCGCAGCGTTGTGAAGCGCAGCGGGGGGGGGGGGGGGGGGGGGGGTGCAAGGCTAACCGGATGTTTTTCCTGAACTCTGCCCTTTCTGGAATGGGCTCATTCCTCTCAACTGGCCTGCCATCCTGGCTCCCGTCAGACCCAGGCTTTTGTAATGACAACGTTTTTGGTAGCCCACTTTGGTTCCTGACGTATCTGTGTTCGTCGCAGCCTGCACCGTGTGTGCCCAGAATAAGACTCCTCTGCAAACTCCGGCTGACCTCCTGGAACTACTTCTTGTCCCACACCGTCCCTGGTCACGTATATCCCTGGACTTCGTCACAGGTCTCCCCTCGTCTGATGGCAACACTGTTATCCTTACCGTGGTGGACTGGTTTTCCAAAGCCACCCATTCCATTCCTCTTCCCAAGCTACCCTCAGCCAAGGAGACGGCCCAGCTCATGGTGCAGCACGTCTTCCGGATCCATGGACTTCCAGTGGACATGGTCTCCGACCGGGATCCTCTGTTCTCGTTCCGGTTCTGGAAGTCGTTCTGCACACTGATTGGGTCGTCGGCCAGACTGTCCTCCGGGTTCCACCCCCAGTCTAATGGCCAGTCGGAGCGAGCCAATCAGGACCTGGAGATGACTCTTCGCTGCCTTGTCTCTGCTAACCCCACCACCTGGAGCCAGCAACTCATGTGGGTAGAGTATGCCCGCAACACCCTCCCCTGCTCAGCCGCTGGTCACTCGCCTTTTCTGTGTTCCCTGGGATATCAGCCCCCGCTCTTCCCGGAGCAAGAGGTCAGCATACCCTCGGCCCAGATGTTCGTCCGTCGCTGTTGCCATATCTGGAAGAGAGCCCGGTCGGCTCTTCCCAAGACCATCTCCAGGTATTGACTACAGGCAGACTGCCACCGGACCTCGGCTCCCCGTTATCGTCTCGGGCAGAGGGTATGGCTGTCCACTCAGGACCTGCCCCTCCGGGTGGAGTCCCACAAACTTTCCCCCTGTTTTATCGGCCCTTTCCCCATCTCCAAGATTCTTAGCCCTTCTGCTGTTTGTCTTCTGTTGCCCCGTACCCTCCGCATACATCCCACTTTTCATCTGTTTAGGATTAAACCTATGTCCCACAGCCCTTTGTCTCTTGTTTCCAAACTGTCTGCATCTGCGTCTTATCCTGAGTTCTGATACAAAGGGAAATAAGCTACAGTGTTCAGCGAAGGCTTCTATCAAACATTTAACCGGTAGAACAGCTCAACTCCGGTCTCTGCAGAATAGGGACTTGAAATTACAAACATTTTCCGATAGGAAAAACATAAAGTTATGACATCACATTTGAGGAGTAGACCTACAAAAACAGCAATAAAGATTTTGACTGACCTGTGGTTCATACATCTAGGAATAGTCCACACGCCGCTCTCCCTCTGTCTTCTTGAAGTAGTAGGCTGAGTAGACAGGGATGCATTTCTGGGGGTCGTACAAGGTCACAAAGCGTGGCTTGACGGCATAGCGCTGACAGATCTTCTTCAGTTTGTCATTAATGATTCCCCGTGGTGGGGTTCCCATATATAAGGAGTTCTTGCATCGCTCTACATGGTTGAAGTACTCGACCACAGTGGCTTGAGGTGCACTATGGAACAGGGAGAATGCCAACACCAAACAGCCCGGCGATAATTGCATGGCTCTTACCAGCATGACTGCAGGAGAGTGAAATGAAAGACAAAGTGTGCAGTTAGAATTTAAATGCCAAAGGCCAGATATGCAAAGTGAGTAAATAATGTGATAGAGGGATGCAACCATTTTGTGTAGAGTGAATGACAAGAACACGTGTTGGCTTGTTCTCTATTATCCAATCAGCATAGTCTTATGTGTACTTATGTGAATTTACTGTAACTGGTGGGGGAATAATAGAATATAGCAATTGTACCCTAACATACAAGGACTCCATGCCACACTTTACCATCTATCTAGAAGTGACCTGCGCACAAACCCCAAAGCAGCCAGGGACACAGTAACCAATATCAGCCTGAGAGACTATCCCATTTCTACCATTAATCTAGCAATTTAGGGGGAACTTTAGGGCGAACAGCATGAGCAGGAACTTGACCAAGCATAAATGCCATAAAGACCCTGTCATCTTGGCAGAGGAGGTAGTACACTCACTAGGGAGGCTATAGACCCCTCAAAGTGAACTCCAGTTCCACAGTGTTTTTTCATTGTGCCCTTCTAATCAGGGACTGATTTAGCGGGTGCAATTAATTATCAGGTAGAACAGAAAACCAGCAGGCTCCAGACCTCGTAGTCGAAGAGTCGAATATCCCTGCTATAGGCTATAGGCCATGGATCTCCAACCCTGTTCCTGGTGAGCTACCGCCCTATAGGTTTTCACTCCAACCCTAATCCAACACACCTGATTCTAATAATTAGCGGGTTGATAAACTGAAGCAGGTTAGTTACAACTGGGGTTAAAGCGAAAACCTACAGAAAGGTAGCTCTCCAAGAACAGGGTTGGAGACCCCTGCTATAGGCTAAAGGATCACATCAAAGTCTTTAGGCGGTGTATCACATCTTCTGCTATTCTTGAATGCTCCCTTTCATTCAATTCCTTGAAATGTCTAATCAGAGTATGACAGGCCTTTCATTGGCTATCACCTATCATAACCCCACTCTCATGCAATGTACTGAGAGGACTCATTTCACTGAGCACCCTATGTAATATGGAACACTCATGTGCTAAGCATTCTGCCAACAAGCCTCTTTTGTCTTGTCATTTCAGTCTTTCCTCTCTCCTCCATTTACACAGAAGTGTGTCTTGGCATGGTTGGCATACTGTAAAATGTAAAACCTGCTCTCTAATCTATCTATGTGGAGAACAAATATGGCCTTCAGTGTCAGGTGAGGTTAAGTAGCAAGGCAGTGGTAATGGTAGATTAGCACAATACCACAGACAGATAAAGCACACAGGAGATTCCATGTGGACTTTGACCAAAGACAAAGGAGAGTGAGTGAGTGATGAATGAGTGAGTGAGTGCAATAAAGGGATATTCATCAGATAGTTACAGTATTATCTGCAATATTTGTGTTTTTGCTATGGAACCAAACATATTTCAAATGATTGCAAAATAAGACTTTTCTTTATCTTACTAGTTGGAGAAAAGAGACAAAAAAGGAAATGGAGTGAAAGTCTTTATTCATCAAGAAACAAGGGGCTTGTGCACATGATTGAATGTCATTGGAGAAAGTAGGATTTTAAAAAGCTGAGGAAGCTTTACAAGCAAAGAAAATTGTCAGTCAGAACTGGGATCTTTAAAAATATATATATAAATCTGCCACGAAAAAACCTTACTGGTTTATATGATTAACAGGTTTATAAAGGGTTTATAAGTAGACAAACTGATTGTCAATTACCATTACTTGGATTGCTTTAATGTATTTGTAAAATATGTTGTTTCTTGCAGGCCACATATTCGATATATGAGGTGAGCGATCATGTAGGCTACTGTGATATATGCTGCTGAGAGAAAATAATTGAAGAAGGATGAAGCAAACCGTAAGCATTCATGTAAGACCACACATCAGATTTACCTCCTTTTCGATTACATTATAGTTTAAGTAAATTACGCTACACATAATTGTTTGTATAGTGTCAAGTCATGTGCAGGCCATTATCAGGTGATACACAATTATCATAGAAGATCTGAAAGGTCTTGTCCACAAAGGTGACACTCTTGAGGAAGTTCTCCAGCTGTTGAACAGACATCTCCAGCACCTCAGGCCTCTCTTTCTCATTGAGACCGTGGGCCGCGTAGGCTGGGAACTTGGTGCGCTCCTCAAAGGGCGCGTTGCGGTCGTAGTCGATGCAGCAGTAAGCTGACCACAGGTAGGTGGGAACGGCCACACGGTCAATGTTGTGGCGGCGGATCATGTTCCCGGAGGTGGTGACACCAGTGACCATGTAGGCAGTGCCGCGGCAGTAGTTGTTGAGGCGGCGGCGTATGGTGTGCTCGTGGGTCTTCCAGGGGCCGATGTTGAACTCCCGGACCTGAGGGACCACGTTGGTCAGGGTGTAGGTGGCTGCCTTGTCGTTGGGGTCAGACTGATGCTCGTCAGGGTTCAGGTGGCCACGCTCAAAGTTCACTGTGTTGGAGTAGTCTTCCAGCACCGCTTGGGCATCCTCAAAACTGCGATGGAGGTCTCCTTGAGGAAAGGGCTGCATCTCCCCAAAATCAGACACTGTGGAGAGCTGACAGAGAGCAGAGGGTTAGTGCTCCTAGCAGAACTGGGTTCTTAGAGCTCCTAGCAGTACTGGGTTCTTAGAGCTCCTAGCAGAACTGGGTTCTTAGAGCTCCAAGCAGAACTGGGTTCTTAGTGTTCCAAGCAGAACTGGGTTCTTAGAGCTCCTAGCAGAACTGGGTTCTTAGAGCTCCTAGCAGTACTGGGTTCTTAGAGCTCCTAGCAGAACTGGGTTCTTAGAGCTCCTAGCAGTACTGGGTTCTTAGAGCTCCTAGCAGAACTGGGTTCTTAGAGCTCCTAGCAGAACTGGGTTCTTAGAGCTCCTAGCAGTACTGGGTTCTTAGAGCTCCTAGCAGAACTGGGTTCTTAGAGCTCCTAGCATAACTGGGTTCTTAGAGCTCCAAGCAGAACTGGGTTCTTAGTGTTCCAAGCAGAACTGGGTTCTTAGTGTTCCAAGCAGAACTGGGTTCTTAGTGTTCCAAGCAGAACTGGGTTCTTAGAGCTCCTAGCAGTACTGGGTTCTTAGAGCTCCTAGCAGAACTGGGTTCTTAGAGCTCCTAGCAGAACTGGGTTCTTAGAGCTCCTAGCAGAACTGGGTTCTTAGAGCTCCAAGCAGAACTGGGTTCTTAGAGCTCCAAGCAGACCTGGGTTCTTAGAGCTCCTAGCAGAACTGGGTTCTTAGAGCTCCTAGCAGAACTGGGTTCTTAGTGTTCCAAGCAGAACTGGGTTCTTAGAGCTCCAAGCAGAACTGGGTTCTTAGTGTTCCAAGCAGAACTGGGTTCTTAGTGTTCCAAGCAGAACTGGGTTCTTAGTGTTCCAAGCAGAACTGGGTTCTTAGAGCTCCTAGCAGAACTGGGTTCTTAGAGCTCCTAGCAGACCTGGGTTCTTAGTGTTCCTAGCAGAACTGGGTTCTTAGAGCTCCTAGCAGAACTGGGTTCTTAGAGCTCCTAGCAGAACTTGGTTCTTAGAGCTCCTAGCAGACCTGGGTTCTTAGAGCTCCTAGCAGAACTGGGTTCTTAGAGCTCCTAGCAGAACTGGGTTCTTAGAGCTCCAAGCAGAACTGGGTTCTTAGTGTTCCAAGCAGAACTGGGTTCTTAGAGCTCCAAGCAGAACTGGGTTCTTAGTGCTCCTAGCAGACCTGGGTTCTTAGAGCTCCTAGCAGACCTGGGTTCTTTGAGCTCCTAGCAGAACTGGGTTCTTAGAGCTCCAAGCAGAACTGGGTTCTTAGTGTTCCAAGCAGAACTGGGTTCTTAGAGCTCCTAGCAGAACTAGGTTCTTAGTGTTCCAAGCAGAACTGGGTTCTTAGAGCTCCTAGCAGAACTGGGTTCTTAGAGCTCCTAGCAGAACTGGGTTCTTAGGGCTCCTAGCAGAACTGGGTTCTTAGAGCTCCTAGCAGAACTGGGTTCTTAGAGCTCCAAGCAGAACTGGGATCTTAGAGCTCCAAGCAGAACTGGGTTCTTAGAGCTCCTAGCAGAACTGGGTTCTTAGAGCTCCAAGCAGAACTGGGTTCTTAGAGCTCCTAGCAGAACTGGGTTCTTAGAGCTCCAAGCAGAACTGGGTTCTTAGAGCTCCTAGCAGAACTGGGTTCTTAGTGTTCCTAGCAGAACTCGGCTAGACGAAAGCGAACGTCTGTCCTTGCATACTTACTTCAAAGACCTTCGCTTGAAAAACAAGAAAAAATAGGCAATGTTACGGTTTGTCCCTCTATATACGCCGTAGCAACAACATAGCCAGAAACACTTCCTCAAATAGTGTGAATTAATCTAAGATAAATCAATAAATCTGTAATTAATTTTGAAGTTTTTGCCAAGAAGTTCTTAGTTTTTTATTTTACAACTAACTAAGATGTTTGGTGCAGTATTTCTCAAGTTTAAAGATGTGCATTAAAACAAATCCTTTCTCGTTGAACGACAGAAAACACTTAATTGAAGAATAGGGTCCATAGTTCCCAATCCTACTAGGAGTAGTACTGTAGAGCAATCACCGATGAAGGGGCATAGACTTCAACTACTTAGACCTATCTCAAGAAAATACTGTGTGTGCCCCAACAGCCGAAGAAAAACCCGCCGAAGACCAAAACATCACCAAATGCTGTCATCATGAGAAATCTGTTTCTACTGGGAAGCATACGCTAAGCTTTATGGTAAGCTTTACCATATGCTTCCCAGTAGAAACAGTTTGCGCAGTAAAATTGCCGCTTTTTTCTCATTTTTCAAGCATAGGTCTTTAGGGAGTATGCGAGCACAGACGTTCACTTCGCCTAGCCGAGTTCTGCTAGGAGCAAAACGAACCCATGTATGCGGACACCTTTAGCTTTAATAAGATAAAGAACAGTGGTACTAAAGGAATCTCAGTCAGTGAACCCTCATGGACTCTTTCTAAACACAACAGTATATTGCTCACTATTCGTTCTATTTGCACAGAGACCATCAACCTCTTATTGTAGCCAATAACACAAAAAAATATTAATCTGTAGACACAAGCACAAGGCAATGTTGCAGAGATACAGGAGTCTGTTAAAATACCTGTGGCTCGTACATCCAGGGCACATCAACCTTTTTGGTGCCATCAGAGCGCTTGAAGGTGTAGGCAGAGTAGACGGGGATGTGGTCAAAGGTATCATACAGAGTGACAAAACGTGGCTTGCCGTTGTAGCGCTGGCAAATCTTCATTAGTGCTTTGTCCTCAAGTCCCAGTGGTGGTGTGCCCATGTACATGAACTCACGGCACGCAGGTGAGTAGTTCTCCTGTACCTCTGCCTCCACCATCACCAGAACTAGCACCCAGGCCAACGCCTGAGCTCGCGCTATGACGCAAGAAACCATGGAGAAGAGTGCTCACGAAGTGGTGCAGTAGAAGCTGTCAGTATACTTGTCTCTGAAATTGAAAGTCTCTCTATCTCTGTTCATAGATAGGCTAGGCTATGCAAATCCCTTGTATTGGAATGCATATAGGCCCCACATAATAGTGATTATACTGTGTGTGTGTGTGTGAGAGAGAGAGAGAGGGGGGGGGGGGGGGGGGAATACAGGCTATGTGCATACTGCCCACAAAATGAGGTGGAAACTGAGATGCACTTCCTAAACTCCTGCCAAATGTATAACCATATTAGAGACACATATTTCCCTCAGATTACACCACTCCACAAAGAATTTGAAAACAAAACCAATTTTGATAATTGGTGTGCCATCACAGCAGCAAGATTTGTGACCTGTTGCCACAAGAAAAGGGCAACCAGTGAAGAACAAACATCGCTGTAAATACACCCCATATTTATGTTTATTTATTTTCAATGTTGTGCTTTTTAACTACTTGCACATGGTTACAACTCTGTATATAGCCATAATATGACATTTGAAATGTCCTTATTCCTTTGGAACTTTTGTGAGTGTAATATTTATTTTTTATTTCACTTTTGTTTATAATTTATTTCACTTGCTTTGGCACTGTAAACATATGTTTCCCATGCCAATAAAGCCGTTTGAACTGAATTGAGAGAAAGGCATGTTTATCCCACTCCAGCCCGAGAGGTGGCGGTTATACACCAATAACTAGTTTGTCCATCGCGCGAATTCTTGACAGAAGAAAAAACACAGCTGTCAAATGAAGCAAGGAGGGCGGCCATTTTTCTAAAACACAAACAAGAAGAGAAAGCGAGTTGTGAGAATATTCGCAGCGAATGTTGGTCAGAGGAAAGTATAGCTAATTAATCAAACGTTCAACAAGTAGTTGAAAGGAAGTACCCTTAACATATACAGATCGTTGCGAAATACATGTATATGTTAACTGGATTTAACTAGTTACATTTCAATTTCGGAAAATTTGCAGCTACCAGCTAGCTAGGTTGTAGCTGGCTAGCTGGCTACTTGGCTGGCTAGCTAGTGCGACCAGCTTTCAACGAAAGGTGAGTGTCGAATTTGGAACAATTATGTACGTAAACGTTTTCTTCTGCAATGGAATATATTGCAATGTTTACTGCTTGGAATAATCTAACGTTCTCCTTTTTTTCATGTTGGATTGTGTCAAGATAGTTAACATTGTCCGCACACTGTGCAGCAATGTTAGCTACGTTAGGTAGTTAGGCATTCGTTAGTAAACAAGCTAACGTTAGCTAGGAAAAGTACAGGCCAAAGCCGCGGGCTAAAGTTGAGATGTAGCCTGCGCGAGACGAGTGGGCGGAGTGGGTGAAGGGCTGCTCACTGCTTTCCATTGTTAATCCTCTTGTTAACTACTTACCTCTATTATTCAAATAGGTTAGCTAGCTAGCTACACATACGGTGGTACATTTTAGCAAGCTGGTTCAATTAGCTAAATGCTCTGACGCCACTTCAAATTAAACTCAAACGTTCACTGACATGCGCCTACTATCTGAAGTGATTTGTTCGAATGTGTAAATAGCTAACTGACAAGTTAACTAAGAGTAAGATGGTGTGCCATCTAACGTTAGCCAAGTTAACTAATTGTACCTGACTGAATCACTCCATGGTGAAGGAAGTTTCTGAACTCCACAACAACGGAGTGGAGCAGAGACCAGGCTTTGTGGAATTCTGCTCCGTGTACAGCGATTCGCACGAGTAATACTAAAAAATAATCTATGATTAAATGCTTACTTTGTACGTATGTTTCTCCTCTGTGGTTCCGTGCCTTTTCATTAACTTTAAATTAAATACAACCACCGACTTGCCAGTTGATATTCAACTGGCATTTGCAGAGTTGCCATCTTGGAGCAACAGTAACCTAACAGTTGTATTTGATTAACGTTTACTGATGTAACTATGGATTTCAGAAAACATAGGTACGTAACTACAGAGGGCAAACATAGGTACAAGGTAAGTTTCATAAAGTACTGACCTTGGGCGAATCGATGTAGTCTCAGCTGAATTCCACAAAGCCTGGTCTCTGCGCCATTCAGCTTTGGAGTTCATCAGGAACTTCCTTCACTGGAGTTTAGTCGGCTAATTTAATTGAAGTTAATAGATAACACCACTATTGCATTGAGTGCATTTTAGCTTTGCTAACTTTTATTTGAGCTAAATGGCAACGTTTGTGTATTATCTCCGAAGAACAAGTTGGTTGTGACTTGTTTGTTATTGCAAAGTTAGCCAGCTAGCTAACTTAACTAGCCTATGTGTTAGTGTTTAGTTGCCATAGTTAGCTAGCTACTTTAGTTGGCTCTGAATAGTTTACAAACCGAGGTCAGGGTTAATGAAGTTGGCCTTCATCTCAATAGTGTTTGATTGCGGCCCACGATTTGGGGTGTTCCCACATGTAGGCATTCCTGCATCTGCAGGAACCCCCCCACCTGGCAGCCCATTGGTGTGTGCCTGTGTTTAAGTGACACTTGATATTCTGGATTTCCCCTGATTGTCAATGTGATTTAATGTGGTTCAAAAGGAAAATAAAAAGTATTATCAGGGTTTTTCATTTAGGCTGTCATTGTAGTATAATGTGCAATGTTTTACCTTAAAATTGATGTGTTATCTGTTAGATAGCAGATGTAACAGATATACCAGCCACCAACCCCTCTCTTTATCAAAGCTGTGAGGAAATTATGTACTACATAAACAGACCCAAATGCCCTCGCCGTAATGTTAACAGAACTGCGGGAAAGCAGTGGTCAGCAGGCGGGGGCGAAGGACAGTCTACCTGTGTCCTGGCTAGCGAACTACCGGTGTTGCTCCCGCCTGTATAACGTTACCAGAGCACGTGCTTAAAATGGGAGCACGTGCCAATAAACGTATATAAAGGGGTTCAAGAACCCCCACGTGCAGGAACGCCCTGACTTGCTGCCCGCAATCACGATACTCAGTGGAGTTGAGTGGTGACTCGACTACATCGACTCGACTACATCGACTCGACTACATCGACTCGACTACATCGACTCGACTACATCGACTCGACTACATCGACTCGGTATCAGTCCATACTTGCAAAAATTTCCATTCTACCTATGTTTGTTCTGTTTTCTTTCGGTTCTGCAGTCTGTCGTTTTTGATAACTTAATTCTATGTGACCTGTGTCAAATTGCACCGTGCAATTTGGGGGGGGGGGGGGGGTGTATAATTTGTGGAACGTTTCAACAGGAGTCTCTTCCAAAATCTTTGTAAATAACATGGTTGCCAACAAACAACGCATACAAAGTTGTATAGCGGCAGAATAAGATGCCAGGTAGAGAGTGGGCAATTTTGTTGAGTTTTTCACTCACCACATTTATTCCGAAAATGTCTGTCCTCACTTAAGAATAAGCTACGTGATGAGTTGATGCCTATTCGGCAGATAGTTAGCTAGGTGAATTGATCATGCTACTTTGTATGCATTGTTTGTTGGCATCCTTGTTATTTACAAAGATTTTGGAACAGATTCTTGTTGGAACGTTCCACAAATTATACCTACCCAGCAGTGGGAATTGGCAGGGACCTGCCTGTGGTGTGTGCATGGGAGAGAGAAAAGTAGCCACTGACTCGAGCTAGTTAGACAACCTATGACATTTTCAAGTTTGTCTATCATCCCATCTGGCAGTGCCGGTCTTTAATGTATCAAATCCATGTAAATAAAAAATACTTTAAAATAGCCAGGTGTTAGCGAGTTGAGGATATTTTTCTGCACTCCCCGTCCTTATCTACATCAACTCCATTCAGATTAAACACCTGTTGGTTACTGGTTGTAGCCTACTCTTTCTCATTTAGGTGACTTAATTCCATAATTTACATTACATTGATTAGTTATCTCCCACTTTACATTGCTACACTCTGACTGTGGTGCCAACAACAACAAGCTACATGGGTGAAACCTGTGAAGGCTGTACGGTATGTCTTTTTATGGGGCGCAGGTCACAACTAACGGCGTAGTTGCGAATTCTTGGCTAGCCTTTATCTAAGCAAGGAGAAATGTACTGTGCATTTGTGGTCACATTGTACGAACGGTCAATGAAATGTATGCGACTAAAGTGAAAACCCTTCTGTTATAATAATCCTCTCTACCTTTCTGCAGATTTGGTCAGTATTCTTTGGTTGCTGAACACTCAATTTGCCATTTTGTGAACACTGAATTGAATATCTTGTTCTCTCTGTCGCTCGCTTTCTGTTGTTTCCCCAGGTGTTTGGAGGAAAGGGAGGGAAAATAGACCCTGAGGAAATAATCAAGCAGGAGTAGGACAGTGAGAAGTGGAAGGAATAATACATGCCTGTGAAGATGACATTTGTCTCTCCCTGTGCAGCCGCTGTTCTTCACAATATTGCTTCATAGTCATTATTATGATCAACTCCAATGTTGATGTAATTGCTGGTGCTGTTTGTCCATGAAAATTTAGTTTTTGTTTATTTTTGATAGCTGTCACATTTGACCTCCTCCGTCACCTCACCCAACTCCTTTCCCTGAGCCTGGCAGCTATTTGCTCAGCATATCAAATTTGTGTGGTCTGAACAATCCCACTCTAAACCACTGCACACAGAAGAACCAAGTAGCCTTTAACTCCCTCATCGAATCTGGACGAAACTGGTCCAGTCCTCTGGACAAGGTTAGAGCGCTACTCACTCTGTAAAATTGCCCAGACAGATTGTGATAACGTTGTGTCATAGATGTGGATGTTGGGGATATATGTTATTTGGGACAAGTCTTTGAACTGTGTAGTACAAGATATAGTATTTTATTACTCCTGAAGTGGACAGTTGATTGTATGATTATGATGTGGCTCCATGTCATGATATGGTCTGACTGACACCCATGTTGTGCCAACAGAAGCCTTGAGCTCCAGTTGAAGAGAGGAGTATGACTGCTGAAACACTTAACTTCGGCCCAGAATGGTGACATATCTCTTCCTTCTCTAAAGTGGTCATTCCTTTTTCCTCCCTGCTTACCTTCCTAGCCCATAAATAACTCTTGTTTTTCATTGACTTGGTCTTATGTCAGTAAATTAAAGCACATCTTCACTATTTTAGGGCCCCCCCATACTCCCTGTCTTTCACATCTCGCCTCCCCCTTAATCCCTGTCTTTCACGTCTCGCCTCCCCCTTAATCCCTGTCTTTCACGTCTCGCCTCCCCCTTACTCCCAGTCCTTCACGTCTTCCCCCATACTCCTCGTTCTTCACGTCGTCTCTCCCCCCGTTACTCCACGTCCTTCACGTCGTCTCTCCCCCCGTTACTCCCCGTCCTTCACGTCTCCCCCCATACTCCTCGTTCTTCACGTCGTCTCTCCCCCTGTTACTCCACGTCCTTCACGTCGTCTCTCCCCCTGTTACTCCCCGTCCTTCGCGTCGTCTCTCCCCCTGTTACTCCCCGTCCTTCGCGTCGTCTCTCCCCCGTTACTCCCCGTCCTTCGCGTCGTCTCTCCCCCGTTACTCCCCGTCCTTCGCGTCGTCTCTCCCCCGTTACTCCCCGTCCTTCGCGTCGTCTCTCCCCCGTTACTCCCCGTCCTTCGCGTCGTCTCTCCCCCGTTACTCCCCGTCCTTCGCGTCGTCTCTCCCCCGTTACTCCCCGTCCTTCGCGTCGTCTCTCCCCCGTTACTCCCCGTCCTTCGCGTCGTCTCTCCCCCGTTACTCCCCGTCCTTCGCGTCGTCTCTCCCCCGTTACTCCCCGTCCTTCGCGTCGTCTCTCCCCCGTTACTCCCCGTCCTTCGCGTCGTCTCTCCCCCGTTACTCCCCGTCCTTCGCGTCGTCTCTCCCCCGTTACTCCCCGTCCTTCGCGTCGTCTCTCCCCCGTTACTCCCCGTCCTTCGCGTCGTCTCTCCCCCGTTACTCCCCGTCCTTCGCGTCGTCTCTCCCCCGTTACTCCCCGTCCTTCGCGTCGTCTCTCCCCCGTTACTCCCCGTCCTTCGCGTCGTCTCTCCCCCGTTACTCCCCGTCCTTCGCGTCGTCTCTCCCCCGTTACTCCCCGTCCTTCGCGTCGTCTCTCCCCCGTTACTCCCCGTCCTTCGCGTCGTCTCTCCCCCGTTACTCCCCGTCCTTCGCGTCGTCTCTCCCCCGTTACTCCCCGTCCTTCGCGTCGTCTCTCCCCCGTTACTCCCCGTCCTTCGCGTCGTCTCTCCCCCGTTACTCCCCGTCCTTCGCGTCGTCTCTCCCCCGTTTCCCCGTCTTCGCGTCGTCCTTCACGTCGTCTCTCCCCCGTTACTCCCCGTCCTTCACGTCGTCTCTCCCCCGTTACTCCCCGTCCTTCACGTCGTCTCTCCCCCGTTACTCCCCGTCCTTCACGTCGTCTCTCCCCCGTTACTCCCCGTCCTTCATGTCTCCCCCGTTACTCCCCGTCCTTCACGTCTCCCCCGTTACTCCCCGTCCTTCACGTCTCCCCCGTTAGTCCCCGTCCTTCACGTCTCTCCCCCGTTACTCCCCGTCTCTCCCCCGTTAGTCCCCGTCCTTCGCGTCGTCTCTCCCCCGTTAGTCCCCGTCCTTCACGTCTGTCCTCTCCGTTACTCCTTCTTTCACTTCTCTCCTCCCTCCTTTCTTCCTCATTTACTCCTTCTCAACACCAGCGAACACACTGCATTCTTTCCTTCCACATTTTCTCCTTCCCCATTGTCTTGTTTTCAGAATGAGTGCATGACCTGTCATTTAAAATTTTAGAATATACAGAAAAGAGAAATCATTTTGTTTTCAACTTGTATATAGCGAACTTAAATAATAGGATGCCTCCAGTTCTCCTTGAGAAATGCCTCACTCGGGATGTTTTTGCAACTTGGACTTCTCATCCCTCCAATCATTCAATAGAACACCACAAACATAAATTCTTGCTATGTTGCCAACAACTCAACATATCCAGATTGTACTAAAAGCTAATCCTCACCCGTGGTGTATTGTGTACTGTATTTTCATTTTGCTCCTGCTTGTTGCCCTTAGTTGTCTAGGGGAAGATAATGGGCGATGCATATCCAACCTAAACTTGAGGTGAAGATAAATAAATGGATATGCTCATACACATGGCCCAGTACTATTATGTCAGTAATAATGATTGCATTTGAAGTGTTATTGATGCATGGATTGTACTTATGGAGATTTCTTGTCCCCAGGCTCCGTGCACTATCCAGAGGGGGGTGTGTGACGTCCCCCCCTCCTTCTCCAGCCATGCCAAAGTCCAAGTTGGCTGATTACCGCTATGGCCGCGAGGAGATGCTAGCACTTTATATCAAAGATAACAAGGTGAGCTTATGTACAGTAATGTGTGATTCACTCTTTCTTAATGAAGATTCCAATACAGGTGTTTATATTAAAGATTGCTGGCTGGCTATGACTAATGGACATGAAGTAGTGCTGCGACGATGCCAGTATTCCAATATTTTTTTCCATGGCAAAAAGGACAACACGAAGCAGACAACTCTTTGGTCTTTTAAAAACCTGCTCTATGCAAAATATTGTGTGCTTAAACTTGGAAAGTATGCCTCTGGATGACCACGTCTGTTTCCCACAACAGGGCTGTTTTCTTGAAGTTTAGTCCGCTTCGTGTTTTGTTTCCTTGCCACGATACTAACGAGGATCACGATACTGGTATCGTCCCAGCCCTAGTATGAAGTAAAGCAAACTGTGTTGTCAGCCCCCAGAGGACATGCAGGATAAGGAGTTTGCTGCTATCATGCAGGATGAGCCTGTGCAGCCTTTGGCCCTGGAGCCTCTAACTGAGGAGGAGCAGGTGAGACTGCAGGAGATATAGGAGCTGTTAGTGAGTCAGAGGTTCACCGCTTTGATGCACTGAAGCATTCAACTCTCTCATCTCAGCTCTTAGATGCTACTTTTACCCACAATGTGCTGATCAGATCCTGCTTCACTGTAGGTTGACAAAACGTCATTCAACGTTAACGTCATCGACCCTCCCGCCTTTTGTTCTGCAGAGAAACTTCTCCATGTCTGTGAACAGTGTGGCTGTGCTGAGGCTGATGGGAAAGGGAGGCGGGGCTGCCCCTGTAGGCGTGGCTAGGGGCCGTGGAGGATGCATCAGAGGAGGTAGAGGTCAGTCACCACCTGGAGTGATCAGGACGGTGCAACTCTACATATAGAAATGTATTCACTAACCAGCAGATCAGACCCGCTTACATACAGCTGCACTAGGGTCGGACAGGCTTCTTGTGTAGAATTAAACACTGCGGCGCCGGTGCGAGATATGGCTCGGAAAACGCACCTCGATCCAGGGATGAGAAATGCATTGTACTCTGAATTGTCCCATTAAAACCTCTACGGGATTGGTGCCCCTAAACTGGGACGGTTGTTACTAACGTGTGCTAATGTGACTAGAATGTTGTATGCAACAGACAACTTTCTGGGACTTAGACATGTCTTTTATGTGGGCAGAAAGCTTAAATTCTTGTTAATCCAGCTGCAGTGTCCACTTAACAGTAGCTATTACAGTGAAAAAATACTATGCTATTGTTTGAGGAGAGTGCACAACAACTTTTTATCAAGGCGACTTGTTTGATGCATTCACCTCTGAAGGTAAATGATGTACTTCAATAATCTTGCTCTGATTTGTCATCCAGAGGGTCCCGGAGATAAATTGTATCATAGTTTTGTTTGATAAAATACATTTTTATGTTCAAATGTAAGAACTGGGGTCTACAGTTTGACCCCACTGCTGTCTCTGGCTCCACATCCACCCCGCCCGGCCATCTAGTGTATAAGCTAATGATCCATGTATGACATTCCTGGGAGTGTGTAAACTTAAATGTTTTATTACCATAGCGTTTTTGTATGTTCTCTATACTTCTATACTTGAAAATGTATCAATTGGCCAATTCGGCACATTTGGGAAAACTCCTGGCAGACTTGGTACACAATATTGTGTAGTAATGTAGTCTGGATCAGTCTGAAACGTTGCACACACTGCTGCTGTCTGCTGGCCAAAATCTAAATTACACCTCTTGCATGTCAATTTTTTTTTAAAACACATGTTTTTTGTTTTGTATTATATTTGACCAGATCTGTTATATTCTCCTACATTAATTTCACATTGCCACAAACTTCAGTGTTTCCTTTCAAATGGTATCAAGAACATGCATGTCCTTGCTACAGGCAGTTAGATTTGAGTATGTAATTTTAGGCGAAAATTGAAAAAAAGGGTACATATCTCTTACACCGAGATTGAACGACTGCTTGTTTATTTGGAAAATTGCCCTTTTCGTTCTAATGCTTGGTAGCAGGAGCCACAGCAGTCATTTTGGAAATGGCAGTGTCAGCCAATCATCTCCTTTGTTGTTCAATGTGACATGGCATTCCATAATGGCTGCTGTGGCTACTGCTAACTAGCATGAGTATGAAAAGGGCAGTTTATTTAACTAGCAGTCGTTCAATCTCAGTGTAACAGTTGAGATAATGGGACAACTTGGAGTACAGGGCATTTCTCATTCTTGGATTGAGATACGTTTTCTGCGCCATATCTCACGCCGGCTCTGCGGTTTCTTTATCTACACAGGAACCCCGTCCGACCCTAGTGGAGCTGTAAGCAAGCAGGTCAGATCTGCTGGCTATGTATTCTCCTGCTGAATGTGCCCTAGAATGGATTTATGTGTTTGGGTAGGGAGAGGGAGAGGTGAAGGTGCATTCTACCAAAGAGCTCCTGGAGGTCCTGATGAAGGAGAGGTGGGCTTCGGTCGTGGCCGAGAAATGCTCCGCAGCCAAAGCTGGGATGACCGGTAGGCTCACTGTCATGTTGCTTTCATTGTCCTAAACTACACTGCCGTCATCCCCAGATGGTTATCATTCAATCATATTGATGGTTATTGTGTATGTTTAGTTTTCCATATTCTAGACTGAAGGTCTTAAACTATCCCGTTAACTGGTCTTTCCGTCTGTCAGAGCTGAGAGGCCAAGGTTTGAGAAGCCAATCAGGTGTGCTGAAGTAGTGCGTCCAGGGTTCGAAGAGGCGGGGCCTCTGGGCAGGAAGGACTCCTGGCGTGCCGACAGCGACAACTGGCGTACCCTCCGAGAGGAGGAGGAAGAGGCAGCAGCAGGAGGAGAGCAGCCAGCCTGGAGAGTTGCAGGATCCCGTCGTGATGGTACATACACGCATATAACCACTCATACACCCTCTACCCAGAATGCATTTGTGCATGTTTCCCCATGTCTGATGGAGACTCCCTCAACAACACAGATGGAGGTCCTCGTTCTGCAGGCTGGCGTGATCGTGGCGGCCGGAGGAAGTTTGAGTTTGACTTCCGTGACGGCGAGGGCCCCCGCAGGGAATCCGACAGGGACGGCCTTCCTGAGTGGTGCACCGAAGAGGAGGATGGAGAGATGGGAACCTTTGACTCCTCTGGGGCCTTCATGTGCATCAAGGTGCGTGTGTCTGTTGGCCTGCTGTCATATCCGTCTGTGTTTGTCAGTGTGTGTATTTGCATGTTATTTGTACGTCTATTCTGAGCCTTGTGCTTGTCCAAGCAGAAAGACTGTAAGGACACCATCACTGAAGAGGATCTGGAGTTTGAAGCTCTGGAGGAAGAGGAGGAGAATGATCAGGGAGGCAAGGACAACTACGCTGACAGAGGTTAGACTGGATGCTTTCCCTGGCTTTAGTGAAACGATTAACAGAAGACTTTATATGCATTTATAGAAGACCTTCTCCCTCTACTCCTTTCATCTAGATGAATGTGAAGCAGCAGGTGAGGGAGAAGATAAGTACAAGACTCCTTCTCCTCCTGCCATCTCTGGCTCTCCACCTTCAGACTCTCTTCCTGCCCCCTGCGCCACACAGGCACCCATCTCCCATCCCGCCAAAACGAACTATGTGCCCGCTGAAGGTAAATATTGAATTACTGATGTTGTGAAGCATCTTCACTGTGTTTTGTGTGCATCAGTTGGTATCTGCTCCAGAAGATGTTTCACCTGTATGATCAGTAGTGGCCCTATTACAGTAGTACATGTTTCATCCTCTCTACCCCTGTTCTCTCTGGTCTCACAGGCTGCCCACTTCCAGGGAGTGGTGTGCAGCTCAGCCCAGACCCCCCCTCCACCACCTCCAGCCTGATGCCTCCTCCCTCCGGATCTCTCCTCCCCTCAACAGGGGGAGAAGCGGAGGAGGATGAAGGCATGAAGCACCTGCAACAGGTACGAGGCGGGTTGCATTACCCTGTAAATTTGATTGGACGGTCAATACCAGATCTATTGTCAGGCTTACGATTACGCTTGTATACTGGGGCATGCATGTGTGACGTAAATGTTCATATTTGTTTTCTCCCTTGTAGGAGGCTGAAAAGATGGTGGCCTCACTGCAGGACACGTCCCTTGAGGAGGAGTGTTTCACTCAAGCACTACAGGAGAGCCACACCATCACCTCTCACTCTCACACACACCCAGCCCCACACTCACACACGCACGCCGCTGGACACACACACTCTCACTCGACCCATAGGGACTCTGCCCTGCCCCTCTCCCACGAGGCAGCCATGAAGTGGTTCTACAAGGACCCCCAGGGAGAGATCCAAGGTAGACACATGCATTTTTAGATATACACTGCTCAAAAAAATAAAGGGAACACAAACAACACAATGTAACTCCAAGTCAATCACACTTCTGTGAAATCAAACTGTCCACTTAGGAAGCAACACTGATTGACAATAAATTTCACATGCTGTTGTGCAAATGGAATAGACAAAAGGTGGAAATTATAGGCAATTAGCAAGACACCCCCAAAAAAGGAGTGATTCTGCAGGTGGTGACCACAGACAACTTCTCAGTTCCTATGCTTCCTGGCTGATGTTTTGGTCACTTTTGAATGCTGGCGGTGCTCTCACTCTAGTGGTAGTATGAGACGGAGTCTACAACCCACACAAGTGGCTCAGGTAGTGCAGTTCATCCAGGATGGCACATCAATGCGAGCTGTGGCAAAAAGGTTTGCTGTGTCTGTCAGCGTAGTGTCCAGAGCATGGAGGCGCTACCAGGAGACAGGCCAGTACATCAGGAGACGTGGAGGAGGCCGTAGGAGGGCAACAACCCAGCAGCAGGACCGCTACCTCCGCCTTTGTGCAAGGAGGTGCACTGCCAGAGCCCTGCAAAATGACCTCCAGCAGGCCACAAATGTGCATGTGTCTGCTCAAACGGTCAGAAACAGACTCCATGAGGGCCCGACGTCCACAGGTGGGGGTTGTGCTTACAGCCCAGCACCGTGCAGGACGTTTGGCATTTGCCAGAGAACACCAAGATTGGCAAATTCGCCACTGGCGCCCTGTGCTCTTCACAGATGAAAGCAGGTTCACACTGAGCACATGAGCACGTGACAGACGTGACAGATTCTGGAGACGCCGTGGAGAATGTTCTGCTGCCTGCAACATCCTCCAGCATGACCGGTTTGGCGGTGGGTCAGTCATGGTGTGGGGTGGCATTTCTTTGTGGGGCCGCACAGCCCTCCATGTGCTCGCCAGAGGTAGCCTGACTGCCATTAGGTACCGAGATGAGATCCTCAGACCCCTTGTGAGACCATATGCTGACATATGCACATTTGTGTTCTGCTGGAGGTCATTTTGCAGGGCTCTGGCAGTGTACCTCCTTGCACAAAGGCGGAGGTAGCGGTCCTGCTGCTGGGTTGTTGCCCTCCTACGGCCTCCTCCACGTCTCCTGATGTACTGGCCTGTCTCCTGGTAGCGCCTCCATGCTCTGGACACTACGCTGACAGACACAGCAAACCTTTTTGCCACAGCTCGCATTGATGTGCCATCCTGGATGAACTGCACTACCTGAGCCACTTGTGTGGGTTGTAGACTCCGTCTCATGCTACCACTAGAGTGAGAGCACCGCCAGCATTCAAAAGTGACCAAAACATCAGCCAGGAAGCATAGGAACTGAGAAGTGGTCTGTGGTCACCACCTGCAGAATCACTCCTTTTTTGGGGGTGTCTTGCTAATTGCCTATAATTTCCACCTTTTGTCTATTCCATTTGCACAACAGCATGTGAAATGTATTGTCAATCAGTGTTGCTTCCTAAGTGGACAGTTTGATTTCATAGAAGTGTGATTGACTTGGAGTTACATTGTGTTGTTTAAGTGTTCCCTTTATTTTTTTGAGCAGTGTATATGTGCACACGCATACGTTCAGGGATTTAAAAAAATGTATTTCTACATTTATATACATATCACTACTTGTTGCTTATAATATCTTACAGATACTTTATCACATTGTCATCTTGTTTTGGCATAACCATGTCTTCCCGGTCCAGGTCCCTTCTCCACGGTGGAGATGTGTGAGTGGTTCCAGGCCGGCTACTTCACCATGACCCTGCTGGTAAAGAGGGGTTGTGATGAGGGCTTCCAACCCCTGGGTGACGTCATCAAAATGTGGGGCCGCGTGCCCTTCTCCCCCGGCCCCTCCCCCCCGCCCCTCCTGGTGAGACAGCCCCCACCATCTCGGGGGTCCTCTGTGAGTCAACGAGCACACGTCTGTCTGGGTGTTTCTTGTTTCTGTTCACTGGTTAGTTGGTTAAGTACCGCAAAGGCAGATACTTTACTGTGGTAAACTTATTTTCTGTGAGGAATTTATAGCAGGGTACCTCATTGGCCTAGGCAAAATCTACTGAAGCGCTCCTGTAGCTCTAACATGTCTATCAGAGCAGATAATCAGTAGCATAGTGGTGTGCTTGGGTGTTGTCTGGAGTTGTGGTACGGTCAGTATGGTAACCCTGTAGGTCATGTTATTCTCTAGGGCAATATGGACCAGGAGCTGCTGAAGAAACATTTGGAGCAGGCAGCCACTGCAGCTCTATACCAGCAACTACAGATGAGGTTCCAGCACATGAACAGGTAGACACACACACACACACGCACACACACACACACACACAATATATGTGAGTGTACTAATATGTGTATTTGCAGGAGTGGAGATTCTAGCATGATGCCCTCGATGAACAGGTCCATGTCAGTACCTGATAATGGGTCCATGTGGGACATGCATACCTCGGCCTCCCAGCAGTCAGGTACTGAAGAGGAACACGATGCTTCCTCCCTGCTTCACATAAACCTTTATAAAGCACACTTTATGCAGATGCGGTCAAATATACACTGCTCAAAAAAATAAAGGGAACACTAAAATTACACATCCTAGATCTGAATGAATGAAATATTCTTATTAAATACTTTTTTCTTTACATAGTTGAATGTGCTGACAACAAAATCACACAAAAATGACCAATGGAAATCAAATCAACCCATGGAGGTCTGGATTTGGAGTCACACTCAAAATTAAAGTGGAAAACCACACTACAGGCTGATCCAACTTTGATGTAATGTCCTTAAAACAAGTCAAAATGAGGCTCAGTAGTGTGTGTGGCCTCCACGTGCCTGTATGACCTCCCTACAACGCCTGGGCATGCTCCTGATGAGGTGGCGGATGGTCTCCTGAGGGATCTCCTCCCAGACCTGGACTAAAGCATCCGCCAACTCCTGGACAGTCTGTGGTGCAACGTGGCGTTGGTGGATGGAGCGAGACATGATGTCCCAGATGTGCTCAATTGGATTCAGGTCTGGGGAACGGGCGGGCTAGTCCATAGCATCAATGCCTTCCTCTTGCAGGAACTGCTGACACACTCCAGCCACATGAGGTCTAGCATTGTCTTGCATTAGGAGCAACCCAGGGCCAACCGCACCAGCATATGGTCTCACAAGGGGTCTGAGGATCTCATCTCGGTACCTAATGGCAGTCAGGCTACCTCTGGTGAGCACATGGAGGGCTGTGCGGCCCCCCAAAGAAATGCCACCCCACACCATGACTGACCCACCGCCAAACCGGTCATGCTGGAGGATGTTGCAGGCAGCAGAACGTTCTCCACGGCGTCGCCAGACTGTCACGTCTGTCACATGTGCTCAGTGTGAACCTGCTTTCATCTGTGAAGAGCACAGGGCGCCATTGGCAAATTTGCCAATCTTGGTGTTCTCTGGCAAATGCCAAACGTCCTGCACGGTGTTGGGCTGTAAGCACAACCCCCACCTGTGGATGTCGGGCTCTCATACCACCCTCATGGAGTCTGTTTCTGACCGTTTGAGCAAACACATGCACATTTGTGGCCTGCTGGAGGTCATTTTGCAGGGCTCTGGCAGTGCTCCTCCTTGCACAAAGGCGGAGGTAGCGGTCCTGCTGCTGGGTTGTTGCCCTCCTACGGCCTCCTCCACGTCTCCTGATGTACTGGCCTGTCTCCTGGTAGCGCCTCCATGCTCTGGACACTACGCTGACAGACACAGCAAACCTTCTTGCCACAGCTCGCATTGATGTGCCATCCTGGATGAGCTGCACTACCTGAGCCACTTGTGTGGGTTGTAGACTCCGTCTCATGCTACCACTAGAGTGAAAGCACCGCCAGCATTCAAAAGTGACCAAAACATCAGCCAGGAAGCATAGGAACTAAGAAGTGGTCTGTGGTCACCACCTGCAGAACCACTCCTTTATTGGGGGTGTCTTGCTAATTGCCTATAATTTCCACCTGTTGTCTATTCCATTTGCACAACAGCATGTGAAATTTATTGTCAATCAGTGTTGCTTCCTAAGTGGACAGTTTGATTTCACAGAAGTGTGATTGACTTGGAGTTACATTGTGTTGTATAAGTGTTCCCTTTATTTTTTTGAGCAGTGTATATTGGCACCCAGCGTGATTTGCTTTTTCCTCTAGAATAAGTTTGAATTAAACTTTTTTTGTGTTCAAGAATATTTGATTTACAAATGCACAGGACAACAACAAAAGTCTAAACTCGTGACGATTTTTAACTTAATTAAAGTGGCCTTGGTAAAATGTTAAATTATAATTAATTTTGTTGGAGGCAAGTGATTCTCAGCAAGTGTAGTTTATCCTACTTGTAGTAATTTGCAGGTTTTCAACCAGTTTTGAAGAGACTATTCTGCTCCAAACGCACTCAATATGTCATATCCGCCCACACTGATGCACCTCAGCTATACATATATTTATTCACGCAGATGTCCTTGTACATATTGTCATTGTATGGCAGTAATGTGTTTGTGGCCCTTTCTAGGTGGTGATGCCAACCTATGGGACTTAACCATGAGTCATTCCACTCAGGGGCCATCTCTGGAGCAGCTACAGAAGGTACTGTCTTCGTTTTGTTTTTTCTCGGTCTCCCTGTCTCTCTCTGTCTGACTCTCTCTCTCTGTGTGTTCATCTGCTGTACCGCAGCTCCAGGACCGGCGTGAGGCTGAACTCAGGGCCAAGCGAGAGGAGGAGGAGCGGAAGCGGCAGGTCGAGAAGAGGAGGCAGCAGGAGGAACAGAAGAGGCGTGATGAGGAGGAGCTGTACAGGCGTAAGCAGCAGTGTCGGCAGCAGCAGGAGCTGATCATGAAGCTGCTGCAGCAGGCCCAGCCCGGGGCCCCAGGGTGTGTCTCTGGGTCAGGGTGGAGTGGCTCCCAGGCCTCAGCCCTCTCCAAACAAGGCAAGAGCCTCGGCCTGCTGGAGCTGGAGACCGAGAGGCTGCTCAAACAGCAGGCCCAGCACCAGAGGGCCCAGCATCAGAGAGAAAGGGTGAGGAGAGACACACAACCCCAAAACCTTTACATGGGCTGTCCTGTCAAGTATATTCCATTTCAAAGCAGGGATTAATTGACACAAGTAGTAGTTTCCTGAGAATAAATGTGTAATCTGAGGATATTTATTACAATGCCCATATGAATAAATAAAATAAAAATTCCTGTGTCAAATCGCCCGTTGGCAAACCCATCCCTTTTGGGATTAATTGACACAAACGTAACAATAATTCACTGTGATCATTCAGTCATTATTCTTGTGGTGTTCTCTGCAGTGCGAACACTAGTGACCGATGTTCCTCTGTTCTCTCTCCCCCAGCATGGAGGCTTGTCTATGGGCCAGTGGGGTGAGGGGTCTGTGGGCATGTGGTCTGGTGGGGGCATGGAGCCCAAAGGCAGCTCTGGAGGGATGGGTGTCTGGGAGGAGGCTGTGAAGAACCAAAACAGCCTCCGCAATATGGGCATGAAGAACAGCCGCAGCAGCCCATCTCTCAGGTACTCCGCTCTGTGTGCGCGCTCACGCTGTGTGCATGTAAACCTCTGTTTAAAGCCGCGTGTTAACATTTTGTATGCATGTAAACTGTTCGAAGGCCTACGTTTCTGTATGTGTGTAATGGTCGTTTCCGTGTCCCCCTGCAGTGAGCAGTACATGCTGAGGAAGAAGCGTACAGAGGAGGAGGACAAGCTGCTGAAACTGCTGCAGGGCATGAAGCCCCAGGATGGCTTCACCACCTGGTGTGAACAGATGCTACACGCACTCAACACCTCCGCTAACAACTCCTCCTCCTCACTGGACGGTAACGAACGCACTCCTTTCCTACATCACTGGATCTGTTTAATGTCACCACTGACCTTCACACCTACACAAACATCTCCTTAGTGGCCTGACTCCAGCACTTGGCCATTCTCTTTCCCCCTGGGGTTAAGTATAAATGTCTGTTGTCGTCCTCTGAGCAGTGGCAACCATCGTGGCCTACCTGAAGGAGGTGGAGTCTCCCTACGAGGTCCATGACTTTATCCGCTCCTACTTGGGCGACACCGTGGAAGCCAAAGAGTTCGCCAAGCAGTTCCTGGAGCGCCGAGCCAAACAGAAAGCCAACCACCAGAGACAACAGCAGCAACAACAGGTGTGTGTTGTATGTATTCTGAACAAAAATATAAAGGTAACATGTCAAATGTTGGTTTCATGTGCTGAAATAAAAGATCCCAAAAATGTTCCATATACACAAAAGGCTTGTTTCTCTCAAATGTTGTGAACAAATGTGTTTACATCCCTGTTAGTAAGCATTTAGCCTTTGCCAAGATAATCTACCTACCTGACTGGTGTGGCATATCAAGAAGCTGATTAAACAGCAATCATTACACAGGTGCACCTTGTGCAGGTGACAAAAGGCCACTCTAAAATGTGCAGTTTTGTGTCACAACACAATGCCACAGATGTCTCAAGTTTTGAGGGAGCGTGCAATTGGCATGCTGACTGCAGGAATGTCCACCAGAGCTTTGGCCAGAGGATTTAATGTTCATTTATCTACCATAAGCCACCTTTGGCAGTATGTCCAACCGGCCTCACAACCACAGACCATGTGTCACCATGCCAGCCCAAGACCTCCACATCCGGATTCATCACCTGCAGGATCATCTGAGACCAGCCACAGACAGCTGATGAAACTGAGTTTGCGCATGCACAGAATTTCTGCACAAACAGTCAGAAACCGTCTCAAGGAAGTTCATCTGCATGCTCGTCGTTCTCACCAGTGTCTTGACCTGACTGCAGTTCGGTGTTGTAACTGGTTTCAGAGGACAAATGCTCACCTACGATGACCACTGGCATGCTGGAGAAGTGTGCTCTTCACGGATGAATCCCGGTTTCAACTGTACCGGGCAGATGGCGTCGTGTGGGCGAGCGGTTTGCTGATGTCAACATTGTAAACGAAGTGCCCCATGGTGGGGTTATGTTATGGGCTGGCATGGGCTGGCATAAGCTATGGACAACGAAAGCGATTGCATTTTATAAATGGAAATTTGAATGCAGAGATACCGTGACGAGATCCTGAGGCCCATTGTCGTGCCATTCATCCGCCGCCATCACCTCATGTTTCAGCATCATAATGCACGGCCCAATGTCGCAAGGATCTGAACACAATTCCTGGAAGCTGAATGTCCCAATTCTTCCATGGCCTGCATATACTCACCAGACGTGTCACCCGTTGAGCATGTTTGGGATGCTCTGGATCGACGTGTACATCGGCGTGTTCCAGTTCCTGACAATATCCAGCAACTTTGCAGTCATTGATGAGGAGTGGGACAACGGTCCACAGGCCACAATCAACAGCCTGATCAACTATGCGAAGGAGATGTTGTGCTGCATGAGGCAAATGGTGGTCACACCAGACACCTTAAAAAATATATATATATATTTTTATCTGACCAACAGATGCATATGTTTATTCCCAATCATGTGAAATCCATAGATTACGGCCTAATTAATTTCAATTGACTGATTTCCTTATATGAACTGTAAATTGTTGCATTTATATTTTCTGTGTGGTTGTGTATGCGTAGAAGACCTTATCATTAACCACCATCCCTCTCCCTCACCAGCTATCAAAAGAAGTTTCAGGGCTGTCCATGAACAACTTTCCTATCCAGGTAGGCTCTGTCCTCAGGTCATGACCATTTGGTCATCAACATGCGTTTGTTTTCTTGATGTAATCACATCTATACTCTTCTCATGCTATACACCACTTATTTGGTTGAGCAAAACCCTTATTATGATGCCCTCTCCCTATGTAGTCCATGTTCCAGGCAGCCCAGATGGGAAAGGGAGGAATGTATGACAGCCAGGCTGCAAAGATGAAGAAGAAACAGACCATGATGCTTCACTCTGACCCTAGCATCTTAGGTATTCAGACACTCGGTCAATAATAATACACGCAGTACATTTATTAAATGTCTCTCAGCACAGTAAAAACAAAACTGTACATGGAGTTCAAGTATTGTGTATTTGTTTGTGTATACCGGTAACCTGGGAGAGGGTAACTTTCCAACTGAAAGGTAGTAGATTCCATATTAGTTGTGGATATAGAGATGAACTGTGGTGTTTCGTCCTGCAGGATATTCATTCCTGGGCGCTGGGGAGAGGATGAACCTGGGCGAGATGGAAACAGTGGAGGATTATTGATCCACAGCATCTACCTGAATCCACCTGAGGCCTTACACCTGGATTAAAACACACACTGACACACACACAAACACTCACCTACACCCACACAGACAATGACGAATGTGCACTGCTGAGCTACTTTGCCCCCTCATAGATGAGGACCTGGTAAAGTAGTGTTTTCGCTCATCTCTGTGTGTGGGGGGGGGGGTGTGCAGAGGAGTACCCTCCTGCACTTCTTACAGTTAAGCACCTTAAACTAAACTAATGCACTTTATCACGGGGTTTCAATATTTGAAATTAAGTTTTGCCAGTTTGTTTTCTTGTTTTTAGGATGCAAAATGTGCATATTGTGTCTACAATACGATTACACACATGTGGATGTGTGTGCAAAAATACCTAAGGAACTGGAGGTTACATCTCCAATAATGTGGGGTGATGAGGATTTCTTTTGGAAAGTATGTTCTTTGTTTTCTTTATAAAAAAAAAAAGTTTTTATATAAAATGTAAAGCTATAAGAAATTGCATTTTATTAAGAAAAAAACTTGAAGGTTTGCACTTAGAAAAACAAAAAAAAATTGTTGTAGATAAGTAGTGGAAGAAATTATGTTTCTTTGAATGCTGGTGGGTTTGTGTGGTAGACTTAAAGCCTGCACAATTTTTATTGCTTACAGAGATGCATAAAAGGCCATGTTTTTACTTTGTTCCATGAAACTTTTTTACTTTGAAGAATGTATGCAATGTGTGCCCATGTCAGATGTATATGAGTGATTGGTAGCCAATGAATGTGTGTGTTCTTTTGTACATGGAATCTGTGAGTGGAGAGGGCTCTTTTCAACCAATCTTTCACCAGCTCCTCATCCCCTAAATGAAGGTTTTTTGCTTTGGTGTCCAGTTACCTGACTGGTCGTCTGTGTTTTGTCATTGGTGCATTGCTGCCCTCATTCTCCTTCATGGTGAGTCACGAAGGTCCATGGGCTCTGATTCGCTGATACAACTGTGAAAACAGATCTTATAATTCAAGGCAGATTTCCGAGGTGTATTTTACTGCAGTTAAGTCACACTCGTTTAAAGAACCATGAAAAGTTCTGTTTAATCATTCTCTTCCTTGTGGTTATGAGAGTTGGTAAGACCAGAGTAGTCCCTTGCATTTTCCAAGGGGATCTATTGCCTTTAACGACATGTCAGTGTTGAGGTCTTGCTTTCCTGCTTCCAGGCAGTTTTGCAGACGATTGCCACTGCGTATGTTAACCCTAGTATTGATAGCTAGAGTCCTGTCTTTTTGTTGCTTTTTGAATAGAATGTCAGTTTTTAAACAAAGTGAAAGTATTTGGACTTGATATGGAGCACTTTTGAGGCTGCTACACTATTGTATTTTTATATATATATTTTTTTTTGCCTCGTAATTATTTTTACCTCAAAAAAAATATCTGGGGGTGGAAATGAATGTATTCCAAAAACTGAAATGTATAACAGTGCATTGATATGAAGCCAGACTTTAAACAAATCTTTTGGAGCTAATGAGTAGAGTTGTGCTGATGAAGTATTAGAATCCCTGAAGATGAGCTACTGTAAATGAAACCGAGGTGGACACGGCTGAACACTGCCTTCTCTTACTGCTCTCTGAGAAACTCTTCCTAATAAGATGAAGACATCTGTCCACCGCCATGTTGTCGTCCTCGATACAACACACACACAAGGAACTAGCATGGAAAATGTAGCAGTCGTGTTTTTTTTTTAAAGAAAAATTTGTCTCCTTTTTATCTTTGAATGTCTGGGTTGCTACTATTCATGAATTTAGTTTTTGAAGATGTGGGCAGAGGAATGATCGGTACGTCATCAGCAAACTGAAACAATCTTCGCTTTAACCGGTCTGGATTATATTTTTAATGAAAAAAGAAAGGCAAAAAAAAGAATTTTATCAAGCAGAAAAGGAGAATGGATAATATTTTTGGGAGGCATCATTTGATGCCATTGGTTGGAGTGAGATGGAGAGAACCTGAGATGGGCAGTGAGGGGTCAAAAATCAGACTCCTTTCCCTCTCTCCTTGTACCTCCAACAGAGACTTGTTCATCAGGCCGGCCTCCTGGCGTCCTTGCCCTGGCTGATTTCCCCCCCCCCTTTTACAAAATGCTGTGCTACGTGTCTCATGGGGTTTGCCAGGCTGGGACCATGTGACTGGAGGCTGCCTGATGTTAAATGGACTTCTAAAGAGAATTATTGAATGTTCTAGAAAATAAACTACTATAATGGAAAGAACATTTTTTTAAACACAGGCCTACAATTGGATCCCTTGAAATCCAAAACTACTGGACAATGGACTCATTGCTAAGGGTGGGGTCAGTCATGAAGCTTGTTCATCTTGTGCTTTTGTTGGGTCTAGCTGAACATTTATCAAATCACAGAACTGAGTGTTGGGATATGGACAGGTTTTTTGACTGCGTATGATGCCCCCGTCTCCTTGTATTTACTATTTTACTGGACAGTATTCCTCAAGGACTGCCTTTCCCTGGGCATTCTCCACAAGAAAAGACAACATTGAGGACGACCTTGACACAGAAGACCAGATTCTTCAGTATACCAGAACGATACTGCGCTGACCACCAGAGATTCACAGAAGGCAAGTTAACGATGTGACCATCTGTTTTTAGAAAGGGGCTCACTGGGGAAAATGTATATTCTTTGTTACAGATGTACTTTTTGTCGACTTTCTAGGTTACTATCTACCTGAAGTCCCACGTAGGACAGGTAGCGACACGGGGGAACTACATAAATTATTTGACTAGAGATCCTATTTAATAGGTTTGCTGTACCAATTGTAGTGATAGGTATTCAGTGGAGAGTTGGGTAATTAATAGCTTCTTCAGGATATGTGGCCATTTTAATGAGTTTGGACATTTAGGTATATCTGGATGTCTGGACAGCCCCTCTGTTCCTCATGCTATACCCAGGGGTTCTGGGATGTAATATTAGTTTATGAATCTATTATGATTGGGGTTACAGTGTTAAATCATCGTCTTAATAGTGTTGTTTCTGCAGGATACCTCATGGACACCACCACCTCATTGCTATGTCCATGTAGCGGCCTCTTTGCTGGACGACTGTCTGAGGTGTATTGGCGACTGAGGCCTGTGGGCTCTCATACCCTGTTGGACTGGGCTGTTCTGGACCACAGCTGGAAATGGGATGGTCTCAGAGGGGAGCAGACGGTAGAGGAGAGCCTCCCAGAAAGCAGCTTTGTCCCAGTCCTAGACTGAGGGTGAGAGAGAACCCAGCTGGCTAAGGTCTCAATCAGGAGTTAATACACACCTTGTGAACATGGACTCTCAAAATGACTGAACATATACAACTATGCTCATGGCCTGTTACATTCACACACATCTGGTTGGCAAGTTTCAACTCCTGGATGTAAATAGTGAACGATTAATTCCTCTTTACTCATTTTTGTTTGGTTATTTGGTTTTACTTGCCTTAAATGTACAGAATTAAATTGCCCATGTGTGATGTCCCCTTCCCCACCATCCCTAAGTAATATGCTTGACCTGGTGAAGTGTATCCAATGATTGCTGGCATTGGGTTGGTTTGGGACAACATTTGCCCTTCTAACAGAGCAGTACAATTGCAGTAATGGGGATTGAAGTGAGTGCTGTAAAAAGAAAAATATAATGCTAAAGCTATTAGAGGAATGTCTGTCATGCAGAATTGGTTCATTCGTTTTGGGGAAAGTGTTATGGGTTTTGACTCTTGCTGCTCGACCACAGCAGAATTTGAGATGGGGAGGGGGGGCATTGTGTATATAGTTTTCCTTTTGAATAGACGTGTTACAGAATAAATAAACTGTGTGGAATGCAATATGAATGTGTTGTCTACTACGCTATTACATATTGTTTTAAAGGGAAGACCGACTAACAGGACGTCCTTTCCCGACGATTCCACAAGTTGAATTGCCGCTGTTCGTCGACGCTCAGCTGGTGATCTACTGCGCACGTCCGACGTTCTTGGTGGTCGGTCTTACCTCTTACATATTACCAAAGACTGTACAATATGTGATATTACGCTGCCTGCGGTTTTAAATGTTGCCCACGTGGGGGCATGGTAGGTTCAGTTTTGTTGTCCTATACTCTGCACTTTACTCCGCTCTTTTTTCTGCTTTCCCAATCATGAAACTACTGGAAATGAGTCGCTGAGTTATATTATAAATGAATAGCATCTGTTACAGAATAACGGCTAGGGGAGCTACAAGCTTGTTACTGCACATCGGGCATTTCTTAACCAACATTTGACACGGCATCTGCCACAATAGTTGGGGCAAAATATGTTGGTTATAGGCTACATGCCCTTTCACTATGTTCCTTGGCCACTGTCGGCATTAGACAATCCGAAGTCTACCTGTCGCTGCCATAATGGCGAAAGGAGGAAATACACGTGGGAAGTTGTTCCGATTCGTGTGTTATACTGATTAGAGGGCATTTTTCATCACTTTGAGTGGTGATAATAGTAAGGGGGTCTCCCAGAGCTACACTCTGGAACACTAGTCTTGCATAGCATGGGCTACTGCACTCCATCCCTATACCTAGCTACTATATCAGTGTGCAGCATAGTACGAGGTTGAGAGAGAGAAGGATGCAACGAACATAAAGCAGTATTGTGAACAGAAGAGACCTCTCAGGAAATATTCAGTGACTGTCCTTTTTGAAGTTTGACCGAAGAAGTTTGACTTGATTTGGTTTAATGCCAAGATTGTGCCATAATAGCGGAAAGGATAAATGACGGGTAGAATGGGCATTTTTTTGTGCGCTAAGACGCAGAAGGAATAACAATGGAGAACGCGGTAAAAGGCTTAATGCGTTAAGCATTCAAGTGCTGCAACAAGAGCACAGCGAATAGGCGATGATCAACTTGGGTCAGCGAATGTTTTCTTATACAACATTGGACTAGGCTGTATGAATCAGGGACATTTGAGCAAGCAAACCACTGCATCTGCGTGGCAAGGTAGGCAATGGCACTTTGCCAATGAAGATAAACGCCCGCGATCCAAAATTACGCTTCCAAAGTGGTAGAAGGCGTTTACTCCGATATTCGCGACCTTCAACGCATTTGCATTTGTCTGGAGAGGTGACATTTAGGAGAGAGGATGGACATAGGCTTTGTCATGCAATAATGTCCATAATTGCTGGACACGTTTCAAACCAGAAAGCTACATATTGCCACTAATGCACTTTAAACACAATATGTCAACCTCTTGAATCTCTTCACACATTCCAACTACTCTGAATGTTGTTGTCTGATTGATTTTTAGTACGTTTTTTCTTATGCGGTTTCCGAAGTCGCACAATAGCTGTGCGCTTCCAGGGATTTAGTGAACTTCGTTCGCAGTCTCCAAACGATTCTTTGTCTGAATCGATTCCCCGTCACTTTTTGGGGTAAAATGGCAGGAGTGAGCCGAGGAGCAGGGATGGCTTTGGCGTTTTGGGACGGCTGTAATGGCTTGGGATTTATTTGTATCTTTCTTGTGGATCTACTGGGAATAGCTGCAGGTAACATGGAGCCTATTTACTGGAATACGTTGAACAAGAGGTACGTGGTTAAACGCTGTCATATAGACTAGTTTAGATGTATTTATAAGTCGTCGTCTATTCCCCCCCCCCCCCCCCCCCAAAAAAAACAAAAAACAACACATTGTCTGATTATGACTGACTGAATACATGTCACTCGTGTACACCGTGTCTTTATAGGCTGTCAACGCGAAGAACTGTGCGTTATTTAGGTGACATTGCAGTCCGGCAGAGTGGCCTTTGGAGAAAGATGTTGAACGCAACAATACAACTACCAACTCATGGGGAACATGCGCACCTTGGAGACACCGATTCTTTTGTAAGCTTCGATTTCAGGTCTCCAATGACATAAGTTCACTCAATATCCAACTCTACATTAGGCTAAGCTACTTGTTGCTGGTGGAGGTGAATAGTGGTGGTGGGGACACTTGACTTCATTGGAGAGGATTACAGTCGAGGAAGACGGGAGTCTCCTGGCACATAATGTCCAGCGAGGTCGGACACGGGTTCTATTCAACAGAGATGGGTGTCCTGCAGGTTTGGGCTTAATTTAGAATATAATTGAGAATATATCAAATTCCAATGCAATTCTTGAATTTGAATTGAAATAGTAAACGGGGTACAGAATTCGAATTTGAATAAAGGAAATATAATTAAAATCAAATGTCACTTCAATGCCTAGTCTATACAAATATAAATGTTGTACATAGAACATGCATATAAAATGTTAAATGTGAATATTCTAAGTTATTATATTTCATTAATCACTTACATTTGAATTATATGTTAGTTCAACCCTCAAGTTGACCCCTTGGCTTTCAAACAGAAGCCAAACAAATGAAATATAATGGACTATTCTAAGCAATAAGTTAAAAGATTATATGAACATTTGTTTCCAGAGAAAAGTGATACACTACACGACCAAAACTATGTGGACACCTGCTTGTTGAACATCTCTTCCCAAAATCATGGGCATTAACATGGAGTTGGTCCCCCCTTTGCTGCTATAACAGCCTCCACTCTTCTGGGAAGACTTTCCACTAGGTGTTGGAACATTGCTGCAGGGACTTGCCTCCAATCAGCCACGAGCATTAGTGAGGTCAGGCACTGATGTTGGGCGATTAGGCCTGGCTCGCAGTCAGCGTTCCAATTCATCCCAAAGGTTTTTGATGGGGTTGAGGTCAGGGCTCTGTGCAGGCCAGTCAAGTTCTTCCACACCAATCTCGACAAACCATTTCTTTATGGACCTCGCTTTCTGCATGGGGGCATTGTCATGCTGAAACAGGAAAGGGCCTTCCCCAAACTGTCGCCACAAAGTTGGAAGCACAGAATCTTCTAGAATGTCATTGTATGCTGTAGTATTACGATTTCCCTTCACTGCAACTAATAGGCTTAGTCCGAACCATGAAAAACAGCCCCAGACCATTGTTCCTCCTTCACCAAACTTTACAGTTGACGCTATGCATTCGGGCAGGTAGCGTTCTCCTGGCATCCCCCAAAGCCACATTCGTATATCAGACTGCCAGACGGTGAAGCGTGATTCATCACTCCAGAGAATGCGTTTCCACTGCTCCAGAGTCCAATTGCAGTGAGCTTTACACCACTCCAGCCGACGCTTGGCATTGCGCATGATGATCTTAGGCTTGTGTGCGGCTGCTCGGCCATGGAAACCCATTTCATGAAGCTCCCGACAAACAGTTATTATACTGACGTTGCTTCCAGAAGCAGTTTGGAACTCAGTGAGTGTTGCAACCGATGACAGACGACTTTTACGTGCTTCAGCAATCGTCTGTCCTGTTCTGTGAGCTTGTGTGGCCAACCACTTTGCGGCTGAGCCGTTGTTGCTCATAGATGTTTCCACGTCTTTGCTCTAGCAAGGATGAAATTTGACAAACTGTCTTGTTGGAAAGGTGGCATCCTATGACAGTGCTACATTGAAAGTCACTGAGCTATTCAGTAAGGACATTCCACTGCCAATGTTAGTCTATTGAGATTGCATGGCTGTGTGCTCGAATGTATACACCTGTCAGCAACGGGTATGGCTGAAATAGCCAAATCCACTCATTTGAAGGTGTGTCCACATACTTTTGTATATATAGTGTATATTCTTTGGTATCTGGAAGTGTGACCTGTCAGATTCAATTAAACTCATGTTCTATTAGCGCGTTCATGTGCTAGTCGGAACTAGGAAACTCTGAAATTTCCGACGTGTTAATTTGTTGAACAAGGCACACGTATAACTACAGTAAGTTGGACATTTCAGAGCTTCCTAGTTCTGACTAGCACGTGAACACTGTATATGACTGAGTGGAATTTATTTAAATTGTATTGAATTAAATTCTACTTCCTGTGGGATGTGGCCAATTCGAATTTCAACTCATGAGTTGAATGGGAGTCAATTCCAAGATTCTGAAATGAGCCCAACCCTGGTGTCCTGTGCCTATAGTTCAATATAGACTAGTGTAAAACTATAGTCTACCTTTCTGACTGTAGAGAGAGCAAGCAGACCGCACTTGGGTTGTTAAGCGTGGGAATGCCTGTTTATGGCAGACGCTTATTATGTCAGGCTTGTGTCAGAGAGGGGGTGGTCTTCATGCATGATTGCACCCTCAAAGGGTCGCGTGCGTGCCCTCCGTGGTTTCGACCCTCCCCTCCCGCCTGCGCGGACTCATGCGGAGTTTGCGAATAGGGAATTATGAAAGCCAGTGAGAACTTGGCCTGGATTTGTCCAACGCTGTTCAAGCAAGCTCTTCTTTTGTCTCACCTATTGGCAAGCATGCAGTAATTGATTCATAAGCTAGGCCTTAATTTCTCTCTCGTGTGAGGACAGACACAGATACACAGTTGAACAATCAAAGAAGGTTTGATTAAATAGGCCTACAAGACTTTGGCTATCCAAATCACCTTGTAGTTGTTAGGTTTCATTTCCATAGACAGAATAGATACATGAACAAACTGCCCAAATGTCACTATAATTCATTAATTATGTATTCATGAGAGTTTTGTATAGTGAGTTGCAATAAGGGGTACAATTCTCAAGAAGAGTCAAGATGTTTAGAGTGGCTGGTTAAAGGAGGGAAATATGAAGAGATGGAAAGATGCAACCAAGAGATGGAGAGACAAAAATAGCCTAGAGTTAGGTCTGATGAAACAAACAGTCTTTTTAAGTGTGCCCAGATAGAGGGACACACTGAGTGTGAGCTCTGTGCTACTGCTGAGAATCTCTCATCTGTATGGAATCTAATGTTCCTCCGATATATGAAAAGGTCAAAGGGTTTACTCATGGCCTGTTAGACAGCTCTTCCTCAGACTCCTGATGGCCAAGACGACCAACACACACGACAGACAGACACACGCAATGAATACAGAAACATGTTCAGTACAGACATAGAAAATCACACACTCTAAACATGGATATAACATGAAGATGAGTGAGTGAGGAGTTAGGGACTGCAGGGGGCCCCCCCAGGTGGTGAGGGTAGGTAGCAACACATCTGCCACGCTGATCCTCAACACTGGAGTCCCTCAGGGGTGCGTGCTCAGTCCCCTCCTGTACTCTCTGTTCACCCACAACTGCATGGCCAGGCACGACTCCAACACCATTAAGTTTGCAGACGACACAACATCCTGATCACCGACAACGACGTGACAGCCTATAGGGAGGAGGTCAGACACCTGGCCGGGTGGTGCCAGAATAACAACATATCCCTCAACGTAACCAAGACTAAGGAGATGATTGTTGTCTACAGGAAAAGGAGGACCGAGCACGCCCCCATTCTCATCGACGGGGCTGTAGTGGAGCAGGTTGAGAGCTTCAAGTTCCTTGGTGTCCACATCAACAACAAACTAGAGTGGCCCAAACACACTACGACAGTTGTGAAGAGGGCACGACAAAGCCTATTTCCCCTCGGGAAACTAAAAAGATTTGGCATGGGTCCTCAGATCCTCAAAAGGTTCTACAGCTGCAACATTGAGAACATCCTGACCGGTTGCATCACTGCCTGGTCATTGCTCGGCCTCCGACCGCAAGGCACTACAGAGGGTAATGCGTATGGCCCAGTACATCACTGGGGCCAAGCTTCCTGCATTCCAGGACCTCTACACCAGGCGGTGTCAGAGGAAGCCTCTAAAAATAGTCAAAGACCCCAGCCACCCCAGTCATAGACTGTTCTCTCTACTACCGCATTGCAAGCGGTACCAGAGTGCCAAGTCTAGGACAAAAAGGCTTCTCAACAGTTTTTACCCCCAAGCCATAAGACTCCTGAACAGGTAATCAAATGGCTACCCGGACTATTTGCATTGTTTGCCACCCCCCCAACCCCTCTTTTACTGTTTATCATATATGCATAGTCACTTTACCTATACATTCATGTACATACTACCTCAATTGGCCCGACCAACCAGTGCCCCCGCACATTGGCTAAGTGGGCTATCTGCACTGTGTCCCGCCACCAACCACCGGCCAACCCCTCTTTTACACTACTGCTACTCTCTGTTCATCATATATGCATAGTCACTTTAACCATATCTACATGTACATACTACCTCAATCAATCAGCCCGACTAACCGGTGACTGTATATAGCCTCGCTACTGTTATTTTTCACTGTCTTTTCTACTGCTGTTTTATTTCTTTACTTACCTATTGTTCACCTAATACCTTTTTTGCACTGTTGGTTAGAGCCTGTAAGTAAGCATTTCACTGTAAGGTCTACACCGGTTGTATTCGGAGCACGTGACAAATAAACTTTGATTTGGATTTGACATCTGAGGCAGAGTCGTGTTGCTGTACATCTCTTCCCCCTTAAATGGGCATTCAAAATGAATACTTCACAGGCTGCTCAATATTTAATGAATCGCCTGCTAATTGGCTGAGGATAAAAAGCCTGGTTAACTGGGCTAAGCGTTTCAGATTAAAACCTTTGAAAGATTGGGAAAAGAAAGGAAACCGAAACAGTGTCAGGAGACTGAGGAGCGGGTAGCGTGAGTTTAAGGATGAGGTCCCTGCGTCTTCACATGTGTTCAGCCTCATTACCCCCTTACACTGCCACATACAGCCAGAGTGTTACACCCTCAGAGTTGGAGTGAGTGTGATGTCTGTGTCAGAAAGGAGTGTGTGTGTGTTTACTTGCCTGAGTGTTTTTGTGTTTGTGCATGTTGTTCCTAGGGGTGTGGGTATCATTGTTGTTGGGTGTGTGGGGGTGTATTCCCAGTCAGTCACTCAGCGGCTGTCTCAGTCAGAGTGTTTAGACTCGCCTTGTTTACTCATCCAGTGAGGAACAATCCACCCCTGTCCTCCTGTGACACCTCCTGCTCAGACAGCCGTGTGTGATGGAGGGAGGGGGGGGGTTACTATGAATGCCTAGGCGTGTATGCTAAACCTGTGTATTTTCCAGTCTAAATATTTAACAGTCTAGATTGAACTGGGGAGAATAAACAGTGTCAAATGAAGAAGGGCAAAGGAAAGTGCTGTGGGTATGTGTATGAATAGGCGAGCTGTCTGTATATGAGCAAGCTTGTGTGAAATGTATGCATACTTGCAGTGAAATACTGAATGTGCGACCAAACAAAAGTTTTCCATAGACTTGTGAAGGTGACTTTGGTAACAGCACCAAATGAGCTGTACCACTTGACCTCGGATTAGGGGTGTGAGAGTAAGGGAGGATAATCCTCCTACTCAACACACACCCAGCCGTCCCCTCTTGTGGAGTGCTCCACTGTCAGTCAGACAACAAAGCAGTATGTGAGGGGATTTTTTTCTCTCTCTTTCGCTCACTCGCTTTCTCTGCTGGTAGCCTAGTGGTTAGAGCGTTGGGCCAGTAACCGAAGGGTCACTGGTTCGAATACCCGAGCTTCCAAGGTGGAAAAATCTGTCGACGTGTCCTTGAGCAAGGCACTTAAAGGAGTAGTTCACTATTTACAGCTAACAATCAATGGAAGTGCTGGGGGCATGTAAACAAAGCAAAAAAAATAAAAATCATGACGCATGACGTCCATTGGTAGTTAGCTTATGGTGGCTGAAGTTCGTAGAGGCTGTTTAAAGAACTGAACCCTGGACTACAGTTTCTCCTGGTCCATAGACCACGTTCAGGGTGTGGTCCCATCTAACATCAAGTATTTTGTTTTATCACTTACTCAGTAGCTCCATCTCTCCGTGTGCCCTCTTTTACCAGAGATCATTACCATAATGAATAGCCACAGAGCTATCTGGAGCTGATTTATTAAATAAAACATAACCAGTGAGAATGTTACCAGTCATAAACTACTGGATGTCAGAATACAGGCTAGTGGTGGAAGCTGCATTTGGGTCATTGCTTGGGATTCTTGGCAGAAGACTAATCTGATGGAATCTCTTCAGTAATCCGATGGTTTCATCAACTCTTGCCCAGGGATATGGACAGAATTCAAGAGTGATGAGTAAATCAGTTAAAGGGTGCATGACATAAAGAACCTTCCTCTCTTTCACATGTTTTGTAGTAGGTGTATGGCTTAAGGCGTCGGCATGCTGCAGTTCGGCTGGCGGCTCGCCGAAGTCGGCTAGACGAACCGAACGAGTGTGCTCGCATACTCCCTTAAAAGACCTTTGCTTGAAAAGAACGAGAAAAAAGCGGCAATAGGACTGTTTCTCCTATTGAAGATGCCGTAGCCAGTATACACTTCCTCAAAATAGCCAGAATTAATCTAAGATAACTCAAGAAATCTGTCATTAATTTTGATGTTTTTGCCAAGTCGCGCAAAAGACATTTGGTGCAGTATTTCTGAAAGAAAAAATGTGCATGAAAACAAGTCGTCTCTTGTTGAATGACAACAGACTTTATTGAAGAATCCCTACTGTTGCCCAATCACGGATGAAGGGGCATAGCATTCGGCTCCCGAACTTCGCCTGGCCTCAAGAAAAAGTGACGTGTGCCTAAACAGCTGAAAAACCCCTTACCCGAAGTCCAAAACGAACACAAATGTCGTCATAATATATGCACGAACTCTTGCGAATTCTTTGGGCTGGGAAGCACGTGGACGCCTTTACACCCCATCTAGCTATCACATCCTCACGTCACAATTAGACGGTCATCCATGTTTCTCAACCGTCACATTTCAAAGTTTTCCAAACGTCACATTTCGAAGTGTTTAAGGTTACGTTTAGGCATTAACTCGGACATCTTAATTTTAGGCATTAACTCCGAATGGTTAAGGTACAAGGGTTATTAAGGTTTGGGTTAATAAAGTAATTTTTGTTTTATCTTCAAACCTTTGGAGTCGAGGCAGATGCTTAAATCCATCCGCATCCCCATCCACAATGCCCGAGCAAAACCAAAACCTACTTGAAGGTAACAGCGCTCACTGTTGCCCCTAGTGGCCGGTTTCCACTTAATCTCCCTGATGTCCTCAGACATGGATGGACGTCAAAGACTGACTTGTATCACGGACCTGGGTGTTCACCCACACACTAACATTTGCTTTCTTCATTTTACCCACCCTAGTAGCTACCTGCCAGTATCATTTGCAAATTCCCTTTCACCGCCCTCCTCGTTTTTAATGTTCTGTTTCAAAGGTGCTTCCCTGGCATGCCTTCAAAGTCTTGGCAGAGCATGAGAGCATGTGGCGAATAATGGAGTAATTGCAGTCTTAAGATTGCGCTGATGAGGGTTTCACTGTGAGGTGGGGGGTGATGATGTATGTTCCCTCCAATATGAAATGGATTCTCAGAACAGTGCATCACTATAATAAAAACACTTGCTTTTTCCTTGTTTTTGTGCTTGTTTCATCTATAACCCCTTTCGACTTGTTTAGCTCATTTCCCCTCTCTTCTCTCCATGTGCCTCTCCCTCATATCTCCTTGTTTCTCTCTATTCCTGCATCCTGTTTCTTTCTCCATCTGCTCCTCCCTCTCTCTTTCGTAAAGGTTAAGTGGCATGAATAATATTTTCTGTATGCCTTGTTTTGTGTAATTGGGGGACCATCGAATGGAGATCAGGGTCCAAGAGCAGTAATAAGGACATGTAGTTGTTTTAACAAACCAGACCAATGTTTCCCCTTCAACATTCACCTAATTGAACCCCACTCGCTCTTTACCCCGTCTCGCTTTGTTTTGCTCTCTCTCTCTCTCTCGTTCTTTGTCTCTGAAGTTGCATATTCAGTATCTGTCTTTCTGCTTCAAATGCACACACTTCTCTCGTATGAAACGTTTTCTTCAAAAATATTACAAAGAATGGAAACCTAGACATTCCCTGGTGTGCTAGTATACAAGGAAGACAGGAATGAAGAAGACAAAGGGAAAAGGAGGGAGAGAAGGGACTAGGGAGTTGTTCTCTCTGACTGACTTTCTGCTTCACTCATCCTCCAAACAAAGGGAAGTGCTATTTTAAGTCTTCTCATCTTTAATCAGCCCTGTGATTTGGGCTTGATGAGCCTTTTCATGTGTGGTTAGAGTCCTGGGCATTTGGGTACATGTATCCCTCTCACAGCCTGATACATACTGAGAGTCAGACAAACACGGTTCCACTCCACAACAATTCGAAAAATTGGTAACACTTTACTTGATACCTACCGTCATAACACGTTATGACACGGTCATAACCATGTCATTAGTCAACAGCTGACATAACATGTTCTATGTTATGACCATATTATGAAAAGTTATGTCAGCTGTTATGACATGTTAGGACCTTGTCATAAAGTGTTATGACGCTAGGTGTCAAGTAATGTGTTACTGAAAACATTCTCCATTCAACATTCTGAACTACAAGATCCCACTTGTAACGAACCGACCTGAAGGGCTCCACACAGTCCGCAACGGATCCCATGGAGCTTTGTTTGCATACCTCTCTACTTTCGTGCGGCTGAATTCTTTTGGAACGCGTCGCAAACTGAGCTCCGTTTGCGTAGACTGTGAAAACACGGTGGAGAGCCCTTTAGAGGGGAGTGCCTGAGTCTGAGCTCCGCTTGTGTCAAGGTTGGCCTATGTCAAGGCCAGAGTCTGATGGGGACTGAGTCATGGGGTAGGAATGTGGCTTTTATCTCTTAGTACTTAACTAATTAAATAAAGGCTCTAAACAACACTCTGAAAGCACTTCAGATAAAGCAGGACCCACTTAGCAGTTCTGGGGGAAGGGTCCTAGAAGGGCACGGTATCAGCAATTCACCAAACAGTTCTGTGTTATGGGACAAAATTGACATTTACACATATTTCTAGACACTAAATTACAGTGTTGTACAGTTTATTGGCATGTAATGATCTATGGTGTGAAACCCTGAGAGCTCTGTGTAAAATTGAGAAAGCAGCTTTGTTTTCTTCTGGCTGGCCTGTAAACAATTCAAGTCGATGGTAAACCATGTTCCACCTCATGCCAATGAAAGCTCTGGTCTAATGAACCAGGCCATCTCCCAACGTGTTCACCCTGGGTGGGCGACTGGGCTGAGGTGGTGCTGGACTGCCCTGGTCCCTGGCTGGCTTAGTGGACTGCGGGCTCTGGTGCATCCTGGTACAGTCCTCCCCTATACAGGACCTCCAGACTGGGGCAGCAGCAGGGGGGATTACGGGGGAAGTTTGCCTGAAATCATCTTCAACAGAGCAGTGAGGCAGAATGGTGTGAGCAAACATGAAGCTGGAAGTGTATTCACAAGAGGTGGGGTTACAGCTAGAACTACAGCTAGTGCAGTCAAATAGGAGGAGAGGGCACAGGGCAGGCAATGAAGCAAACACCCACATTCCCATAAACACTGGGCCATGAAGGTGGCCAAAGGCCATTCCAATCTGTCCACTGCAGTAATAAGGCCGTGGGATTCAGCAACACACTGAATCCTGGCTAGCCTCACACAGACCACAACTAGAGACCATGACACACATAGATTCAAAAGTAAAGTAAGCTATGGTTTCCCTTCCTTTGACCTGTGTGTCATCTGGTATTAGTAGTTTATATTATGTATGCAATCCTGATTCATCATGTATGGCACGCTTTTAAAACTCGACCATTGAATAATGCATCAGAATCCGTTTCATCAGCAGCTCTGATGAAGGCACTAATTTAGCTTTGTTTTAAAAAGAGAAGTTGAAGGAGAAAATGCAATATTCATGTAGTTCGCTTCAGCGTCAATGTGAGATCAGATGAAAGTTTCTCCAGTTGAGCATCAAGCAGCAGCTTGAGCCAATTGTTCTCGATAAAGCCCACAACTATGTTGAATATGGCCATGGTCCATGCTTTATAGCTACGTCCAATCATGCTTTCTCTCTTAATACTAATATCTGTAGGACCTTCAACAGTCACCATGACGTCACCGTGATATTAGTATTAAGAGAGAAAGCATGATTGGACATACAGTTGAAGTTGGAAGTTTACATACACCTTAGCCAAAAACATTTAAACTCAGTTTTTCACAATTCCTGACATTTAATCCTAGTAAAAAGGCCCTGTCTTAGGTCAGTTAGGATCACTACTTTATTTTAAGAATGTGAAATGTCAGAATAATACCGGAAAGAATGATTAATTTCAGCTTTTATTTCTTTCATCACATTCCCAGTGGGTCAGATGTTTACATACACTCAATTAGTATTTGGTAGCATTGCCTTTAAATTGTTTAACTTGGGTCAAGTGTTTTGGGTAGCCTTCCACAAGCTTCCCAGAATAAGTTGGGTGAATTTTGGCCCATTCCTCCTGACAGAGCTGGTGTAACTGAGTCAGGTTTGTAGGCCTCCTTGCTCACACACGCTTTTTCAGTTCTGCCCACAAATTTTCTATAGGATTGAGGTCAGGGCTTTCTGATGGCCACTCCAATACCTTGACTTTGTTGCCCTTAAGCTGTTTTGCCACAACTTTGGAAGTATGCTTGGGGTCAAAGTCCATTTGGAAGACCCATTTGCGACCAAGCTTTAACTCCTGACTGATGTTGCTACAATATATCCACATAATTTTCCTGCCTCATGATGCCATCTATTTTGTGAAGTGCTCCTGCAGCAAAGCACCCCCACAACATGATGCTGCCACCCCCGTGCTTCACGGTTGGGATGGTGTTCCCTCGGCTTGCAAGCATCCCCCTTTTTCCTCCAAACATAACGATGGTCATTATGGCCAAACAGTTATATTTTTGTTTCATCAGACCAGAGGACATTTCTCCAAAAAGTACGATCTTTGTCCCCATGTGCAGTTGCAAACCATAGTCTGGCTTTTTTATGGCTGTTTTGGAGCAGTGGCTTCTTCCTTGCTGAGCGGCCTTTCAGGTTATGTCGATATAGGTCTCGTTTTACTGTGGATATAAATACTTTTGTACCTGTTTCCTCCAGTATCTTCACAAGGTCCTTTGCTGTTGTTCTGGGATTGATTTGCATTTTTCGCACCAAAGTACGTTCATCTCTAGGAGACAGAACGTGTCTCCTTCCTGAGCGGTATGACGGCTGCGTGGTCCCATGGTGTTTGTACTTGCATACTATTGTTTGTACAGATGAATGTGGTACCTTCAGGGGTTTGGAAATTGCTCCCAAGGATCAACCAGACTTGTGGAGGTTTACACATTTTTTCTGAGGTCTTGGCTGATTTCTTTAGATTTTCCCATGATGTCAAGCAAACAGGCACTGAGTTTGAAGGTAGGCCTTGAAATACATCCACAGGTACACCTCCAATCGACTCAAATTATGTTAATTAGCCTATCGGAAGCTTCTAAAGCCATGACATAACGTTCTGGAATTTTCCAAGCTGTTTAAAGGCACAGTCAACTTAGTGTATGTAAACTTCTTACCCCCTGGAATTGTGATACGGTGAATTATAAGTGAAATAATCTGTCTGTAAACAATTGTTGGGAAAAATGCTTGTGTCATGCACAAAGTAGATGTCCTAACCGACTTAACCTAACCAACTATAGTTTGTTCACCAAGAAATGTGTGGAGTGGTTGAAAAACGAGTTTTAATGACTCCAACCTAAGTGTATGTAAACTTCCGACTTCAACTGTAGCTATGAAGCATGGACCATGGCCATACTCAACATAGTTGTGGGCTTCCTTCCCAGCATTAAACTTTGAACCCACTTATTAACAAGGTCAACGAGGTCTGAATGGCGGCAGGCCCATAGTGGACAGGATGTGACCTCAGGCTACGGTTATGACAGCAGAGTAATCACTGATGTCACATACGCACTTGACTGGCAACTTGAATATAGCAGAGTATGATGGGGATGTTGAGTCATGGGCATCTTGACATTGGGAGGATGGACAGACATGGTACACTTAGAAATGTCCCAATAAGGAGACTTAAATAGCACACACATGCTCTGTATCAAAGCATTACTATATGCCTAAATAGAGCACATGTGGCTCTGCAGAAGTGAAAAGGTACACAGTGACAGACATGATTTGATTACTCAACTCGGAGTCATAAAGCGGAGACAGCTCACACACCTGACTCAAAGGCCTGCAAAATAATTGTCTACTTACATTGCTAACTGTGTGTGTAGAATAACGAGTGTAGGAGAGCATATACAGTATGTGATGTGTGTGCTGAGCAGAAGGTGTATGATGTGTCCGGACAAATGAAAAGGTCACTGTCTCTCATTATCTGTTCTATCTGTGCAGATCACCGTGAACCTGAAGCCTTTCTAAATGTGGTCATGCAGGACCTCGTTGTAATAGAGCCCAGGTTAAAGCCACTACATGGTACATACTGCATCATTCATACCGTAGCCTATGTCACAGCAGAAACCTCAAGGGGAAAGTAAAAGCCAATGATTTATTATCATGCTCTGTCAAACGCCCCAAACCCTTGTTTCCCTCTCTTCCAAAACACCTTGATCTGAGAGAAGGAAGGAGAGGGATGAAGGAGCCTGGAGCTCCCTGGTTGATTTGTCTGCTTGTCCCTCCCTGTGTTGAAATGTCACCAGGCTCTCAGGGCAGTAAGCGCTTAATGGAGAGCCAGGGAGCTGATGCTCTCCAGTACCTTCATCTGCTCAAGGGTTATTCTAAGCAGAGCAATAGTCATCTGGTGGTGTAATATACTCTCTGCTACGTTGAGCTTGTGACTGGAGGTCTGTGAGAGACTCAAGGTGGGGAGTTTAGCATGGTTGCACCGTGAAATGACAGCGAATTCACACGGAATTAAATGTGTCCTCAGACTGTTAACTGCTGTTGGATTTAGCAAGAATCATGGGGAGTTCACATTCGAATGCCAGACTACAAAAACCACTGCGAAATCCCACAATTCTAAGAAGTTGTATTAAAAGCGGAAACCATGGCAGCATAATTTACTCTAGGATTATTAGGGAGGAACCATTTGTGGATTAGAGTAACAATTAGAGAGCTTAGTTGTCAATGATTATTATATATTTTTTTAACATTTTACTCCAGCTTGCTGGCTAACATTGTGAAAGCACGCAGAAAAACCCAGACAGAGGACTAGAAAAACCCAGACAGAGGACTCATCCAAGCTTGTGGCCTCCATTCCCTCACTGAAGCTGCTCTGTATTTTAGTGTTCACTCTGTTTGACTATGGTCGGTGGCAAATTGCAGTCTTGTCGAAAGTCTTGGTAGTGTTAATGACAGGGTAATGTGTGTTGTGCCTGAGATCGGCCACGCAACACAGTCACACACACAGCCCTCTCTCTCTCTCTCTCTCCCTCTCTCTGATGGAGCACCGCTGTTTTCTCTTCCTCTTTGCCTGTCTGACAATGTGTCTGTATGTGTTTCCTCATCCTGTGTGTTATCTCCACCAGCGTCTTATCTCTCCATATCCCCACTGGAGCTGACAGGACCATGACCCAGAATACCCTTTCAGATTTCAGCCTCCGATACACTCTCTCTGTCTCTCTCTCTCTCTCTCTCTCTCTCTCTCTCTCTCTCTCTCTCTCTCTCTCTCTCTCTCTCTCTCTCTCTCTCTCTCTCTCTCTCTCTCTCTCTCTCTCTCTCTCTCTCTCTCTCTCTCTCTCTCTGTCTCTCTGTCTCTTTCTGTCTCTCTCTTCATTAGTTGAGTTCACCCTTTTCTTTTTAAGGGTGGCAAGTAGCCTAGCGTTTAGAGCATTGGGCCAGTAACAGAAAGGACACTGGTTTGAATATCCAAGGTGAACAATCTGTAGTTCACTATTTACAACTTAATGTTAGATGGTTCCTTAACCTGAAAGTACACTCTTAGAAAAAAGTGTTCTGCGGGTGTCCCTATAGGAGAAAGGGTGAAACCCAAAAGGGTTCTACAAGGAACCAAATGGGGTTCTTCAAAGGGTTCTCCTATGGGTACAGCCGAAGAACCCTCTTTGGTGCTAGATAGCACCTTTTTTTTAAATCCATGGATCAGTTTTCTTTAAACAGTCACTAGAAACATCAGCTAACCTTAGACACCACAGCTCACAGTCACTAGAAACATCAGCTAACCTTAGACACCACAGCTAACAGTCACTTGTAACATCAGCTAACCTTAGACACCACAGCTCACAGTCACTTGTAACATCAGCTAACCTTAGACACCACAGCTCACAGTCACTTGTAACATCAGCTAACCTTAGACACCACAGCTCACAGTCACTTGTAACATCAGCTAACCTTAGACACCACAGCTCACAGTCACTAGAAACATCAGCTAACCTTAGACACCACAGCTCACAGTCACTTGTAACATCAGCTAACCTTAGACACCACAGCTCACAGTCACTAGAAACATCAGCTAACCTTAGACACCACAGCTCACAGTCACTTGTAACATCAGCTAACCTTAGACACCACAGCTCACAGTCACTTGTAACATCAGCTAACCTTAGACACCACAGCTCACAGTCACTTGTAACATCAGCTAACCTTAGACACCACAGCTCACAGTCACTTGTAACATCCGCTAACCTTAGACACCACAGCTAACAGTCACTTGTAACATCAGCTAACCTTAGACACCACAGCTCACAGTCACTTGTAACATCAGCTAACCTTAGACACCACAGCTCACAGTCACTTGTAACATCAGCTAACCTTAGACACCACAGCTCACAGTCACTAGAAACATCAGCTAACCTTAGACACCACAGCTCACAGTCACTTGTAACATCAGCTAACCTTAGACACCACAGCTCACAGTCACTTGTAACATCAGCTAACCTTAGACACCACAGCTCACAGTCACTTGTAACATCAGCTAACCTTAGACACCACAGCTCACAGTCACTTGTAACATCCGCTAACCTTAGACACCACAGCTAACAGTCACTTGTAACATCAGCTAACCTTAGACACCACAGCTCACAGTCACTTGTAACATCAGCTAACCTTAGACACCACAGCTCACAGTCACTTGTAACATCAGCTAACCTTAGACACCACAGCTAACAGTCAATGGAAGTGATGGGGGCATGTACATTTAGAAGAAAATCTAAATCAGTTGAAATCATATCAAATCAATGTATATTGATGTTACTTAAAGGTGATTTGGCAATAGGAAATAAAAACTTCCATTGGTTATTCGCTTCTTTTGGCTAAAGTTAGCTGAAGTTTGTAGAGGCTGTTTAAAATAAACTGAACCAGGGATTGTTGTTTCTCCTGGTCCATAGCCTACTTTCAGGGTGAGGAACCATCTAACATCAAATTGTAAAATAGCAAACTACTCTTTTTAACCCTAGTATGCTCCAGGGGGCCTACTACTGTGGCTGACCTTGTAAAACAACACATTTCACTGCACCTATCATACTACTATGGCTGACCTTGTAAAACAAAACATTTCACTGCACCTATTATACTACTATGGCTGACCTTGTAAAACAAAACATTTCACTGCACCTATTATACTACTATGGCTGACCTTGTAAAACAAAACATTTCACTGCACCTATCATACTACTATGGCTGACCGTGTAAAATAACACATTTCACTGCACCTATCATACTACTATGGCTGACCGTGTAAAATAACACATTTCACTGCACCTATCATACTAATATGGCTGACCTTGTACAACAACACAATTCACTGCACCTATCATACTACTATGGCTGACCGTGTAAAATTACACATTTCACTGCACCTATCATACTACTATGGCTGACCGTGTACATTTACATTTACATTTAAGTCATTTAGCAGACGCTCTTATCCAGAGCGACTTACAAATTGGTGCATTCACCTTATGATATCCAGTGGAACAACCACTTTACAATAGTGCATCTAACTCTTTTAAGGGGGGGGGGGGGTTAGAAGGATTACTTTATCCTATCCTAGGTATTCCTTAAAGAGGTGGGGTTTCAGGTGTCTCCGGAAGGTGGTGATTGACTCCGCTGACCTGGCGTCGTGAGGGAGTTTGTTCCACCATTGGGGTGCCAGAGCAGCGAACAGTTTTGACTGGGCTGAGTGGGAACTGTACTTCCTCAGAGGTAGGGAGGCGAGCAGGCCAGAGGTGGATGAACGCAGTGCCCTTGTTTGGGTGTAGGGCCTGATCAGAGCCTGAAGGTACGGAGGTGCCGTTCCCCTCACAGCTCCGTAGGCAAGCACCATGGTCTTGTAGCGGATGCGAGCTTCAACTGGAAGCCAGTGGAGAGAGCGGAGTGTAAAACAACACATTTCACTGCACATATCATACTAATATGGCTGACCTTGTAAAACAAAACATTTCACTGCACCTATCATACTACTATGGCTGACCGTGTAAAATAACACATTTCACTGCACCTATCATACTACTATGGCTGACCGTGTAAAATAACACATTTCACTGCACCTATCATACTAATATGGCTGACCTTGTACAACAACACAATTCACTGCACCTATCATACTACTATGGCTGACCGTGTAAAATTACACATTTCACTGCACCTATCATACTACTATGGCTGACCTTGTAAAACAACACATTTCACTGCACCTATCATACTACTATGGCTTACCGTGTAAAACAACACATTTCACTGCACCTATCAGGTTTATGTGACAATACAACTTGTAATTTTTTTAGCACTTACTCAGTAGCTCTATCTCCTCTTCTTTTGTCCTTTCAACCACTTTCTCATCTGATTTATTAAATGAAACGTAACCAGTGAGAATGTTACCAGTCATGAGCTACTGGTTACCAGAATACAGGCTAGTGGTTGATTGGGGCGTTTATTGGGATTCTTGGCAGAAGACTAATCTGATGATCTCTCTCTCTCTCTCTCTCTCTCAATCTCTCTCTCACTCACACACCAACACACATTCATCCACAGAAAGAAACGCACATACCACTCCCACAGCCATGCATGCACCCGCACACCCAGTGCTCCCACAGGCACTCGTCTGTGCCTCCAAACTGTGCCATGAATAGATGAGAGGCCTCCTCTCCAAACACAAGCTGTCAGACACAGAGATGGGTAAATATCACACTGTCAATCATTTGTTGCCATGGATACCATTCTCACCTCTCTCTGTCTCCCTCTGCAGGTTCCAGGATGACAGGGGGTATGTGTTGTACCCCCAGATAGGGGATCGTCTGGACCTGATCTGCCCAGCCTCCAACCCCCCAGGCCCCCGCTCCCCCAGTGAGTATGAGTACTACAAGCTGTACCTGGTGTCCATGCGCGAGCAGGCCGACCGCTGTGAGGTGATGGGCGCGCCAAACCTGCTGCTCACCTGTGACAAGCCCAACAGTGACATGCGCTTCACCATCAAGTTCCAGGAGTTCTCCCCCAACCTGTGGGGACACGAGTTCAAGACCCTGACGGACTACTACATCATAGGTAGTGTGCTGTGTGTGTGTGTGTGTGTGTGTGTGTGTGAGAGAGAGAGAGGTGAGAGAGATGTGAGAAAGGGAAACATTTTAGAAATGTGTGGTAAGCACTATGGAAGCACTATCATTCCAGAACTTTCCAGTTTGTGATGTATTTCTGTGTCTCCATGAGAAAGTATTTCCATATGTCTCACAATGAGGGACACAGATAGAGCAGTGTTGAGCAGAGTTGAGCAGAGTTGAGCAGAGTTGAGCAGAGTTGAGCAGAGTTGAGCAGTGTAGAGCAGTGTAGAGCAGTGTTGAGCAGTGTTGAGCAGTGTTGAGCAGAGTTGAGCAGAGTTGAGCAGAGTTGAGCAGAGTTGAGCAGAGTTGAGCAGAGTAGAGCAGTGTATAGCAGAGTTGAGCAGAGTTGAGCAGAGTTGAGCAGAGTTGAGCAGAGTTGAACAGAGTTGAGCAGTGTTGAGCAGTGTTGAGCAGAGTTGAGCAGTGTAGAGCAGAGTTGAGCAGTGTAGAGCAGTGTAGAGCAGTGTAGAGCAGAGTTGAGCAGAGTTGAGCAGAGTTGAGCAGAGTTGAGCAGAGTTGAGCAGAGTTGAGCAGAGTTGAGCAGAGTTGAGCAGAGTTGAGCAGTGTTGAGCAGTGTTGAGCAGAGTTGAGCAGAGTTGAACAGAGTTGAGCAGTGTTGAGCAGAGTTGAGCAGAGTTGAGCAGAGTTGAGCAGTGTTGAGCAGTGTTGAGCAGTGTTGAGCAGTGTAGAGCAGAGTTGAGCAGAGTTGAGCAGTGTAGAGCAGTGTAGAGCAGTGTTGAGCAGTGTAGAGCAGAGTTGAGCAGAGTTGAGCAGAGTTGAGCAGAGTTGAGCAGAGTTGAGCAGAGTTGAGCAGAGTTGAGCAGAGTTGAGCAGAGTTGAGCAGAGTTGAACAGAGTTGAGCAGAGTTGAGCAGAGTTGAGCAGAGTTGAGCAGAGTTGAGCAGTGCCACTGCACCTCCGTTTTCTAGCCTCTCTCCTAGCTCTGTAGTAGACAGTGTGTGTTTGTGTGTATGAGAGGCCTGGGGCTCAGCAGTGTGTGTACTCCCATGCATGACAGGAGCAGATCAGCAGACTGAGCTCTACCTGCTCTGATCCAGCCATGACAGTCAGACTGAGCTCTACCTGCTCTGATCCAGCCATGACAGTCAGACTGAGCTCTACCTGCTCTGATCCAGCCATGACAGTCAGACTGAGCTCTACCTGCTCTGATCCAGCCATGACAGTCAGACTGAGCTCTACCTGCTCTGATCCAGCCATGACAGTCAGACTGAGCTCTACATGCTCTGATCCAGCCATGACAGTCAGACTGAGCTCTACATGCTCTGATCCAGCCATGACAGTCAGACTGAGCTCTACCTGCTCTGATCCAGCCATGACAGTCAGACTCAGCTCTACCTGCTCTGATCCAGCCATGACAGTCAGACTGAGCTCTACATGCTCTGATCCAGCCATGACAGTCAGACTGAGCTCTACATGCTCTGATCCAGCCATGACAGTCAGACTGAGCTCTACATGCTCTGATCCAGCCATGACAGTCAGACTGAGCTCTACCTGCTCTGATCCAGCCATGACAGTCAGACTGAGCTCTACATGCTCTGATCCAGCCATGACAGTCAGACTGAGCTCTACCTGCTCTGATCCAGCCATGACAGTCAGACTGAGCTCTACATGCTCTGATCCAGCCATGACAGTCAGACTGAGCTCTACATGCTCTGATCCAGCCATGACAGTCAGACTGAGCTCTAACTGCTCTGATCCAGCCATGACAGTCAGACTGAGCTCTACCTGCTCTGATCCAGCCATGACAGTCAGACTGAGCTCTACCTGCTCTGATCCAGCCATGACAGTCAGACTGAGCTCTACATGCTCTGATCCAGCCATGACAGTCAGACTGAGCTCTACATGCTCTGAACCAGCCATGACAGTCAGACTGAGCTCTACCTGCTCTGATCCAGCCATGACAGTCAGACTGAGCTCTACATGCTCTGATCCAGCCATGACAGTCAGACTGAGCTCTACATGCTCTGATCCAGCCATGACAGTCAGACTGAGCTCTACCTGCTCTGATCCAGCCATGACAGTCAGACTGAGCTCTACATGCTCTGCTCCTGTCATGACAGTCAGACTGAGCTCTACCTGCTCTGATCCAGCCATGACAGTCAGACTGAGCTCTACCTGCTCTGATCCAGCCATGACAGTCAGACTGAGCTCTACCTGCTCTGATCCAGCCATGACAGTCAGACTGAGCTCTACCTGCTCTGATCCAGCCATGACAGTCAGACTGAGCTCTACCTGCTCTGATCCAGCCATGACAGTCAGACTGAGCTCTACCTGCTCTGATCCAGCCATGACTGTCAGACTGAGCTCTACCTGCTCTGATCCAGCCATGACAGTCAGACTGAGCTCTACCTGCTCTGATCCAGCCATGACAGTCAGACTGAGCTCTACATGCTCTGAACCAGCCATGACAGTCAGACTGAGCTCTACCTGCTCTGATCCAGCCATGACAGTCAGACTGAGCTCTACCTGCTCTGATCCAGCCATGACAGTCAGACTGAGCTCTACCTGCTCTGATCCAGCCATGACAGTCAGACTGAGCTCTACATGCTCTGATCCAGCCATGACAGTCAGACTGAGCTCTACCTGCTCTGATCCAGCCATGACAGTCAGACTGAGCTCTACATGCTCTGATCCAGCCATGACAGTCAGACTGAGCTCTACCTGCTCTGATCCAGCCATGACAGTCAGACTGAGCTCTACCTGCTCTGATCCAGCCATGACCGTCAGACTGAGTGCCACTCATCACACCCACTCCCCACACTGAGGAGATATGGAAAGGCATGATGACACACTCTTGTATTGCAAATCCAAACAAGAGTACTTGGAAAATATGTCTCACCTCACTGCATATAGACAATATATATTTTTTCAATTAAGTTTTTAAACGTTAAATGGTTGTGTTTTTTGATGTGAGCCTTCTGGCTTTGTTTTTACATCTGTGTGTGTGTGTGGGGGGGGGGGGGGGGGTAATCTAACCATGGGGAAATCACATTTAGTTAACCTATATTGGCATTTGTTCATTTTTCCAATATGGCAGTAATGAGTTGGAGTACTGAGAGAGAAAAAGCTGGGTGAGGGAGTTCATTCACCGGCCTGCTGTTTTACATATTTGCATCAACATGTTGAGGTCGTTTGAGCACTGGTGTTTAATTGGCAGTAATGCATGGTGGAGAGCTCAAGGGCACAGTCAGGCAATGGGGGAATGACCCAGTTGACTGGATCTCCAGCCCACAGCTCAGAGTCAAACAGCCATAGGCCACCACTGCCCACACCAAACCAGCCTAGCCAGCCAAAAAACACACAAAAAACAAGTTGTTTTAACTTATTATTATTAAGTAACTGGTTCCACAGCCTTTTTTTTGTTTGTTTACTAAACTTTTCGGTCCAAGTGTTACCTGAACAAAAAATGTTGGCCAAAACTTAGCTCCAACTTGAGAAAACCTAGTCAATTTAAAATGGTGTGTTTTCTCAACTCTAAATTATAATTTGGGCATCTTAACTAAAGAAAGCTGGTTACACACACAAACAGTGCTTTTAACTTACATGACTACATTGTGCATGTTAAGTTATACAGTAGTTATTATTCAACATGTCCTCACCTGGGATTTGAACTCACTACCTCGTGGTTCATAGCGTTCCGATCTTCCTGCTACTCCACCATGTTGGTGTCAGGTATCAGTCCATCTGACTGTTCTCTCATCATGGATTTGATTGACTTATTCCAGCAATCTGAGGTTTTTCTGTCTAGTTGTCTAATAAAGTTAGTGGGGAATATTATTCTGCTTTCATGTTACTCCTGAATCACTATGATTAATGCAATTAGTTTTTCTTGAGTGTACTTTTAACAGGGTTGAGATTTACTTTGAAGTGGAAAGTGTAGCAATACAGGTGAAATCGGTCATTGACCTGGACATGGTGGTGTATCAGGAAGCTCAGAAAGCTCAGCATGCTGTGAACTGAGAGGTTGTGTGTTCAAATCCCAGGTAGGGACATGGTGAATACATTTTTTTACAGTGTGGAACTTAGGGCCAAAGCTGCAGGTGTGTGTGGGTATGTTAACTTTTCTAACTTTGGGTTTTAACTGGTGTGTCTAGGTACAGTTGTGTGTCTATCTTTGTGAAGCATTGTGCTCACAAGTGATTCTCGTTAGATATAGTCAGACAAGTGGATGCAGGTATGTAGTAAGAATATTAGATTGCATAGAGGTGTTTTACTGTCAGAGTATTTAGTGAGCGTTCTCCTGCTCTGTTGTCTTAGAGTACGGCTGTTATAGGAGCTCCGTCGACTTGGTTTGATCACTCAGCAGTCATACGGCTCCCGTGGGATCACTTCAGCCATCCCCAAAAACAACATGAGAGAGGCAGTCAAACAAAACAACATGAGAGAGGCAGTCAAACAAAACAACATGAGAGAGGCAGTCAAACAAAACAACATGAGAGAGGCAGTCAAACAAAACAACATGAGAGAGGCAGTCAAACAAAACAACATGAGAGAGGCAGTCAAACAAAACAACATGAGAGAGGCAGTCAAACAAAACAACATGAGAGAGGCAGTCAAACAAAACAACATGAGAGAGGCAGTCAAACAAAACAACATGAGAGAGGCAGTCAAACAAAACAACATGAGAGAGGCAGTCAAACAAAACAACATGAGAGAGGCAGTCAAACAAAACAACATGAGAGAGGCAGTCAAACAAAACAACATGAGAGAGGCAGTCAAACAAAACAACATGAGAGAGGCAGTCAAACAAAACAACATGAGAGAGGCAGTCAAACAAAACAACATGAGAGAGGCAGTCAAACAAAACAACATGAGAGAGGCAGTCAAACAAAACAACATGAGAGAGGCAGTCAAACAAAACAACATGAGAGAGGCAGTCAAACAAAACAACATGAGAGAGGCAGTCAAACAAAACAACATGAGAGAGGCAGTCAAACAAAACAACATGAGAGAGGTGTTTTGACTGACTGTGCCTGAAACACACACTGGGTACGAGTGAGTTGGCTGCTGGCAGGTTGGCCATTGACAGTGTGTTTTATGGTGTCATAATGCATCAGTGTGTGCTGTGTAGAGAGGTTAATAATTGAGGAGCTAGTTGGATTATTTATCAGTGTTAAGCTGAAATAGCGAAAAGGAGCAGACCGTTTGCTCGCTCAGTGTGTGCGTGTGCGTGTGCGTGTCTCCGCATGCGTGTATGCCTGCATGTAAATATGGTTTGCCATGGTTTTTGTAAGAGGACGAGAGAGGGAGAGGAAGACGGTTAGAGACTGCCATAAGTTGAGGGACAGTGTCTGACAGACCAATCAACCTGCAGATGTACTCTACTCTATGCTTATTGTTATTGTTGAATGTATGGTTATTTTGACACTTGGTTATTGTTGTTACTGTTGTCCCGTTGAAAATTTTGATTCTTATTTTTATTTTTATATTGTAAATATCCAAAATAAGCTTTGGCAATATGTACATTGCACAATAGCAGAACCTGAGACGGAGCTGCATTTCCTGACAAAATGTCAAAAATTTAAAACAATTAGAGAGTGTCATTTCCCCAAATTTGAAACCCTTATTCAAGGTTTCAAAGACCTCTCTGATGAGAGTAGGCTACCCGTCCTGTTGGGGGAGGACGCAGAGAGCTGTGGGTTGGCAGCGCACTACATTGCTGCTTGCCATAAGTTGAGGGACAGTGTCTGACAAACCAATCAACCTGCACATGTACTCTACTGTATGTTTATTGTAGAGAGAGAGAGGAATTGGGCAGAGACTGTGAGAGAACATGGAACACTCGCTAGTAACAGTCCAGTCACTGTTCCGTGTGTGTAAGAGAGGGGCTGTGTGATGACTGTGAATAACACAAAGTGACATGTCGCTTCCCCGATCTAGGTCAACAATCAGAACCGAACCACGCTGTAGTTGTGAGTGTTTGTGTGCAGAGAGAGAGAGAGCGTGCAACAGAAATGAGAAATGGCCTTTGT